>NC_083592.1:56483719-56783719 GCF_027579695.1 Neoarius graeffei
CTAACGATACTGCATGCTATCAAACCAAATGAATGAAACCCGCTAGAAGGGAATAGAGCACGTTTTTATTCCATGGAAAAAGTGTCCTGTATGGATAATAATTTGTTTTATTTGACACTGTTTTCAAGATTCACGTTCACGCTCATAAATGTCAACGTGACGTCCATGTTCAACGACTTGCGTCTGAAATGTTTCAATTGAAATTTTTAAATTCTACGCAAATTACGGTAGTTACGACTCGGTAAAGCAACAAATCCAAACGATTGCCTCGAATGATTACTCGGACCGATCCTACTGTGTGTGGTTTCTGATGTTTCTTCAGTTCCCTGCTCACAACTTTAGTTCCAGCATGGGATTAGTTTTCATTTACTGTTTGAATCTCAAAAAAAGGAGAATAAAACAAGGCTTATAATCTTGGTTTTGTCTTATCCTGTTATATACGACCTGTTGTTAAATGCATATTCGAGACATCCTGAAGAAAAGTAAACCTTGGAAGGACGTAGCAGAGATCTTTGGTGCCACGATGATCAGCAGAACATGAGCAGTCCGTAAACGTCCACAAGAGACGAACTCTAAGTGTTATGAGTGACTTGTCCTGCTTTAGCTATTGACACTGATTTGATTGGCATTTCTGTTTACTCTTTTCTCTTGTACTACAGTCCATCGGTGGCTGGACGAGCTCTGAGCTGAAATGGCTCCTGTGAAGCTGCTGAGGTCAGACCGGACCCTCACGCTGCTGTACGGAGAGATGATCTCCGTCTCATACGCCCACTCGACGCCTGTCCGTCCAGGTGAATGAGAATGAGCGTCACATTTCTCTCGCAGTAGCAACATCTGTCACGGCTCTGCGCTGTCCCTCGTTCTCTAAACCCCTCAGACTTGCACCCTCACCACTGACTGTATGGACTCCTCCGTGCTCTGGTGACCTTCCTGTGTGCTTTTGAACTCCTTGTACACCAGTCCCAAGCTGGAGGACAGATTTTCCAGCATGCACAAGCCTCGGAATGGGCTCGCCCCCCCAGCACCAGACGTATATGAATCCTCTGTGTGCGAAGAGGACGCCAAGGTGCTCGTCAGACCCGGGGGAGTGAGCACGGTGTCTCCTCTGAGCCAGTACATCCAGACCGAACACCAGCATGCGGGACTCTTCTCCATGTCCCAGAATCCTGTGAGGAAGAAGAGGAAAAGATGTGGCGTATGTGGACCCTGCATGCGCCTCGAGAACTGCGGCACCTGCAAGAGCTGCATCAACAGGAAGGTCGCGCATCAGATCTGTAAACTCAGGAAGTGTGAAGAACTCAAGAAGAGGAGGGTCACCTGGCAGGTAGGAGGCTGAAATAAAAAACAGTGACGCACATGGCGCTCGTCAGATTCAGTGAAAGAGGCGTGTCCTCTGTGACTTGGTTTAACCCGAGTGTTTCTGATTTGGGGGTGGGGCTACGTATGAGCTTAGTTTACGATGTCACAAAACCCACAGATTGAGTCTTAGGTACATGTAAAGAAATGCTGGAGACCAAAAATGGCTTAAAAATAATGAAATGAAATGTTTCAACCTTAAAAAAAATACTATAAACAGTAATCAGGAAGCCGTAATAAATGAAACAAAGTCGATATTTGGTGTGAGACGACCCTTTGGTTTAGTCTCAGGTCCAGTGAGTGCAGTTTTATGGTCTTACAGAACCAGCCACAGTTCTTCTGGACACTTTGACTGTCACACTCACTTCTTCATTTTACACCAAAACCCAGCAGCCTTCATTATGTTTTCTTTTTTCATCTGAAAAGTGCGCTCTTATGGAATATACCACTCAGATACAAATGTTTTTGTTTTTCAGTAACGTTTAATTTTGTGCTGGAAAAAAAACACGAACGTTTGGAACTTTTTGCGATGTTTTGACTCGATAATGAGTGTAGAAGTCATAAAATAGAATCTATAACAAAGTTTGTATGAAAAGAAAAAACCCCAGGGTGCCAAGACCTTTGCACAGTGCTGTATATTTTGACAGGTTTATATAAAAAGTGAAAAACTCCGTTTAAGAATTAAGATTAAACAAGTTGATGACGCGAGATTTCGTTCAACTTCAAATAAAGCAAGTTGGAAGAAAATGTAAACTTGGTTAAATTTTTCGTCTACGTTTAATCACGCGAACTGGAACTAATTTTCAGTGTTTAGACCACGTTAGTTATTAAAACCTCTGGGAATCGAGAAGCGCAAACCAAAACCTCAAGATTGAAATCTCACTTGCATCAGTCTGCTAGCTAGATTTAACTAGATCAGGGCTTTTCAAAGTGTGGGGCGCGCCTCCCCTGGGGGGCGCCAGAGTTCTTCGGGAGGGGGGGCGCAACGTGAGGAAACATAAACCAGAATAAGTTACTATTGCGGACATTTAGCGAACTTCAGCTAGCCTTTACCAGAGACAAAATGGATCGATTTTTAGTACCTAAAGCTACAGTGAGTGAGGAGACAGAGTCTGGGCCAAGCAAAAAAACAGACCCTCCAGGATGTTGCGATTTGCAGCTTCAACGCAAATTCAACCAATCCCCACGAATTCAGGGCGGTGTTGCAATTATATCCAATCACCGCAACTTTCCCGCAAATTTGACCAATCGTTGGCGTCGTCTTGAGGTGACGTCGACAAACTACCTTCCGCCTTACTTCGGTGTATACGTTCAAGAGAAGCAGCATGCGCGCAGTGTTGCCAGATTGGGCGGTTTCAAGTGCATTTTGGCGGGTTTTGAACATATTTTGGGCTGGAAAACGTCAGCAGTATCTGGCAACACTGCATGTGCGAGACAGTGTTTCTGTAGGCTTAAATTCTGTTACTGAAAGTGTGTTATGTTTACAGTGAAGGACTGTGTGCACTTTACATTATTTTTTTACTTAATACAAGAAATTAATGGATGCCAACATTTTTGCCAAAATGGTATTTTATTTTCCATTGTTTAGGCGGCTTCAGCATCATACTGTGAGATTCTGTTCAAATTGTTTTTTTTTCTTCTATGAAGCCTGAGCCATTTATTTTATTAGTTTATAATTATTGTTTAATTTAGTCTTCAGGAGAGACTGCCTGCACACAGTACTAGTATTAATAGTTTTTTTTTCTTACATGAAAGCTGAGGCATTTATATTATATTTTAAGGGAACTTCATGTTGTGCTGCGAGGTTCTCTGCACTTTAACTTTTGAACCAACAGGTGCATTTGGATAAGTAAAGCCTATTTTTCTGCATTTTTGTAGTCCTGGTAATCTTTTATATTGGTAAAGATGTTTATAGGACCATTTCTCAGTGTCTTTGTTTTTTTTTAATCAATAGTTTTTCAGTAATAACTTAATATTTAACATATCACTCAATTTTAATCACAAAAAGAGAAAATCGCAACAATTTCTCGCAACTTTCACTTCCTCCCGCAATGTAATCGCAACAAAAACCTAAAAAACACCGCAACCTTCATCGCAATTTTTTGGAAAACCCCCGCAACATCAGACATTTTAGCCCGCAACAATCACAAAAAAGGCCCGCGGAATCCTGGGGGGACTGAAAAAAAGAAGGAAGTATGACCACGATTATTTAAAGTTTGGATTTTCATGGACTGGATCTGAAGATGCTCCACTGCCACAGTGTGTTGTCTGCCAAGAGGTGCTAGCTAACGATGCTATGAGATGTTTAAAATGTGTAAAACAAGATGTTTTAAAAAGCACAGATGTTTAAAATGTGTAAAATAAAAATGTGTACAACATCCATTTTTTTTTAAATACGAATGGAACATTAAGTATAGCAACAACAAAAATTGTAAGGGGGGGCGCTGTTGTTTATTTGCTCTCTGGGGGGGGGGCTGACTCTCCCACACTTTGAAAACCCCTGAACTAGATGATACCTGAATTTGTGTTTTATTACTGTACATTAGGGCGCATCAGTTGCCCTCACTTTCATAAAATCTGATGCATTTTTGTTTGGGTGTTCCTTTTCACCAATAAAGACGTCCTGTAAAATTTTTTGACCATATTCAAAAGTCTAATGGTGGCACCATGAGGTTCATTTTTTGCCAAAAAATGCTTATTTTATGTTTTCGCGTAAGGTTTGAATCACAATGTTGGACTCCATTTATTGATTTCTTGTGAGCCAGAGATCATGTTAAGAACCTTCGCAAGGGATTGAGAAGCATTAATGTGATTCATAATACATTTGTATTGTTTAAAAGTAGTTGAACAATGATTCAATGAACAGCTAAAACTCAAACTGTGCTTGATAATATATTTAGAATATGTACTAAAAATGTGTATCGAAGATATTTGGTATACTCTATAAGGTGCCATAATGTTTCATGAAACGTGATCGAAATTTTGTCATAAAAGTCATAAAATAGCAGCTTTTTCCATAACTTTGAGCTCCTGGTGCCGCCATTAAACTTTTTAATTTTGTCAAAATATTTCACCCAGTGTGTTTTCTTACCAAACGGAGCATAAAAACAAAAATGCATCATGATCGGAGGAACTTTTCATTTTTAGGGGGCGACTGATGCACGCTACTGTACATCAACAGAGTTTTCTGATTTTGATGAACGTCTCTTTGTCGTCTTATGTCTCTTGAGTGTGTCACATTTACACACACACACACACACACACACCAGGTTGCTATCTCTATTTTCTGATGGAGTCAATTTTGCTCGCACATCTTATTCCATTGTGCTGAATTCCCTGATTTCATCCAAAACGATTAGAAAAGTGTGTCACCGTGAGAACACGCCGTTATTGCCTCCGTCAGTTCGTAATTTCTGTGTTGTGTTAAGTTAAGAAGCTCCAGTTCTTTTTAATGTCCTACATTCTCATCCAAAATTTTTCTCATCCAGTTCATTCTTTCTGGTTTGTTCTCACTCAGAAAGCTTGGAGAAATACATTAAAAAATCTGTTTAATAACTTGTGTGTGAGAGAGAGAGAGAGAGAGAGAGAGAGAGCCTACAAGTCATGTTGTGATTAGTGTGCAGTAACGGGAGAAATCGGATCCCGTGGTTTCAAATGTCACCACCGTCAGAACGTTTCAGAGTGAAAACACATGTGAGCTAAATGTTTCCTTGCGCACTTTAGGCAACTGGATTTCACCCAAGTATTGTAGTGTTTGGGTTTTTTTCTTTTTCCCCAAGTGAGATTGATCATTTTGAGTCTCATATGAATGAAGCGAAAGCCGTAAGCGTAAACTCTTTCCCTCCTCCTCCTTAACCTAACCTAAATTTTTCATCATGACTTAATACACAAGTCAGGTCATGTGGGGTCTTGAAACTGCATCACTTCTGATCTGTTGTTTATTTATTTTTTTTAATGATGTCGAGTTTGATGAGGTGACAGAAAGGAAGCGTTCTTAAACCACGACCACAACTCGTCATAGATCCTTCTTGCCTTTGATCTTTCTCTGAGACATTCCTCATCTGTCCCGTCCAAACTTGTCCTCCGCATGTCTTGTCTGTCGTGACCTACTTTACGGGGTGAGATCCTGATCGCTTCACAGCTCAGGTCTCGATCAGCAACAGCACCATAAGCAACACAATTCTGCCTGTAACGAACTACTGGTTTTGTCAGTTGATCATCAGATTCAGTCTTTTGTTTTCATTTCCAGTTTGTTGTGTTTGAACTCGCGTCTCAAAGCCTTGGTCATTAGCGATAGGTTGAATCAGGTTTGCTTCAAGGAGAAAACCTGTTTAAAGGGACCGACTGCAAACTCAACGGAAATTATGAGATGTGATCATTCTGATGTCCTGAGAGTTGCTTTTCTCCGTTTTCGGACCGTTTTCCTCCCTCTTGAGGTAAACAGTACGGCCCTACGGAAACAAGAAACAGCCAAATGCGAGGGAGGAGCTTTAACTAATTAGCATAACTATGGAACTGTGTCACACCAAGATGGCGACGCCACCAAGAAAACATCGTGGCTCTGCATCAACATTGACCTCGGAGAGTTTTGAGTCGCAGGGATGTAATTTGCGGTCGACATTCGCAGATAGATCCATGAAACAAATATATAAACGAATATTTATATCTTTTCTCTGTTCCTGCTTTTGTGTTCTCGTTTCTTTCTCTGTACGATCAAAACGTTAGGTGTAGAACTCCATACTCGCTACTGTGGAGTCGAGCTCGTGCATTCTAAAGCTAAGATAGCTAAGATGAATGATTTAGTTATCTGTCCAGAAAAATGGCACGTCATCTCTCTAACCTCGCTCGATCTTGCAGTTGCTCTCACTAGGCAGGCTTTCCTTTCCTTTTCCGCTG
Organism: Neoarius graeffei; assembly: GCF_027579695.1. Classification (NCBI taxonomy): domain Eukaryota; kingdom Metazoa; phylum Chordata; class Actinopteri; order Siluriformes; family Ariidae; genus Neoarius; species Neoarius graeffei. The sequence continues at coordinate 56,489,972 of NC_083592.1, forward strand.
GAGGGAGAGCCGAGTCCGCCATGTTTGCCCACGCCGACTTGTTTTGGTGTTAAAAGTAGCTCAGACACGCCCCACGGTGGTCACATTTTTTATATTGTTGCTTGCTTGCTTCGGTGATCTCCGGAATCGTAAAATGCAGGACGCTTTTTATCTCAGCAAAACATTTACACACGGGACACACGGTGTGTGTGCAGCAGAGAAACATCTCGAAACTCCAACAGCAACAGAAATAGAACATTTACCCAGAATTCCAACAGTTTCTTTGTCCAAGAAACTTGTTAAATTTAGCTTCGAGCTCTTTCTTTAACCCTGATAAGACTCGCACATTTCTAGAGGCCACTGAGGCTTTCAAGGCAACATGGTGTTTTAATTGCAGTTTAAATGTCTTTAAGAACTGCTGTTCATGTTGCATCACAGGACAGATTAACACTTGGAGAAAAGCGGAAACTGCCCTCTTCTGCGTACAGTACCACTCAAAAGTTTGTGCGCTCCTACTGTACTCCTTCATGAGTGTTTCTGTATTTTGACTATTTTCTACAGACATCAACACGATGAAATAACATCTGGAACATATCTGGAATTATCTCATCTCATCTCATTATCTGTAGCCGCTTTATCCTGTTCTACAGGGTCGCGGGCGAGCTGGATCCTATCCCAGCTGACTACGGGCGAAAGGCGGGGTTCACCCTGGACAAGTCGCCAGGTCATCACAGGGCTGACACATAGACACAGACAACCATTCACACTCACATTCACACCTACGCTCAATTTAGAGTCACCAGTTAACCTAACCTGCATGTCTTTGGACTGTGGGGGAAACCGGAGCACCCGGAGGAAACCCACGCGGACACGGGGAGAACATGCAAACTCCGCACAGAAAGGCCCTCGCCGGCCACGGGGCTCGAACCCGGACCTTCTTGCTGTGAGGCGACAGCGCTAACCACTACACCACCGTGCCACCCCGTCTGGAATTATGTAGTAAACAAAAAAGTGTTAGAAACCCAACAAAATCAGTTTGACATTTTAGATTCTTCAAAATATCCAGCGTTTACCTTGATGACATTTTGTACACTATCGGCGTTATCTTAACCAGCTTCATGAGGGAGTCACCTGGAATGCTTTTCAAATCGTAGCTGTGCCTCCTCGAAAGGTGACTAGTGGACGAGTTTCCTGCCTTCTTAATGTGTTTGAAATCATCAAATAGTAAATAATGAACAAATAATAAAATAGCCCTATTCAACAGCTGCAGTAATCCATACTGTCTTATATCAAGAATCAAACAACTATGTAAAAAGAAACGACATCCATCATTACTAAGACATGAAGTGACTTTTAATTAATAAAAATAAAGAAAAAAAAACATTAAATTAGAAGGCGTGTCCAAACTTAGCATTAACAGCGTTGCTCTGATTGAAGGGGCGGAGTTATACCGTCCGTCCAGTACAACTTTCTAGTGCCCCCCAAGCGGGAATCTTTATTCCTTCTTTAATCTCCTCTGGAACACCATTCTAGAGTCCAGAGCTGATGTAAGAAAATCATCTCCTACAGTTGAACAAAGCACTCGACATGGGTCAGACGGTTTCAGGAGATTAGTAAGATGTACCGGAGCAGAACCACTTTAAAGCTTTGTGCATCATCACCATCAAAAGTTTTTAGTCAATCTGAAACTTCAAAAGCAACCAGTGTAAACCGAGTAAACCTGAGTAATGTGACCAGACGTTCTTTTCCTGGTAAGGACACGAGCTGTCGTGTTCAGAATCAGTTTCTGAATGAGTTGATGCTTAGTTAAAACAGATACGCGGTCCTGAAAGCTAGCAGCACAAAGCAGAGCGAGAGTGGAAATGAGACAGAATCAAACCCAGATCAGCATTTCCACTTCCACGGGTGGCGACTAACTTCACGCAGACATGAAGAACACGCAGCATTGCAATGTCATCAGAATGAGTCAACGATTTTATAAAGCCGTTTCTCGATTCGCTGCGGCGACGGTGCGGTTTGTTCCACACTGAGAAGGTTTCCTCTTGTTTCTGATAGCCGAGTGATGTCACATTGACAAAAATGACGGCCATCAAGCAGCCTTTGGAAGTCACGTTAGTCCGAGTCACTCTGCGTGTTCTTGCAGCACCTCTTCTCCCGAAGTCACTGAACCAGATGGTGCAGTCTTTCTTTTGCTGTTTGCTTTAAGCTGTTTGTTGAGTGGCGTGTGTGTGTGTGTGTGTACACAGAGCAGTTGCTACGTTAGAATCAGGCAACACAAGGTCCCATAGAGACAAGTACACTTTGATTGAAAACACACTTTTTAACCCTGAGTGAGGACCCTCTGCAGGATGAGCTCGGGTTGCGAACACAGCGCATGCTTTCAGACGGACGTTCTTAGTTTTGTTGCCGCAGCACTAAGCACGCGCCTGCAAACCGCTGATTCTTGACTTCAGAGGTCTGGTTTATAAATTACAGATTAAGTCTTGTGATGGAGAAATCAGTCCAGGATTTAGTTTTGCGTCTCGTAAACAAAGCTGATGCGATTTGTGTTTTTAAAGCAAAGCCATGAGTGGAGTTTGTTTGTTTGTTTTGTTTGTTTGTTTATTTAGTAAACCAATGTATATACATAATATAATAAATACAATATGGAAAATATACACTAGTTGTACATGGATAACGCAAGAAAGTTTAAAACTTATTTCCATTGCGGTCCATATGAGTGATGACACGATGGCGGGTAAATACTAATTATACATTAATCACATATAATTATCACATATACATATTAAGTTAATTAATACTGAGTATGTATGAAAATTTATTTTAAAAAAGTACTAATAATTATAATAAAACGAGAATCTTAATACATAGTAATTATTTTACAGGTTAAACACCATAAAGTCGCAATCGTAGGTATGAAAAAAAAAAAATTTAAAATACTATGTATAGAGGGAAGGATTTGATCCTTGATTGTGTAGACAAGTGACTAGATGCTTTTTTACTTCCTTTTTAAAACTAAATTTGTTGGAATGAGACTTAATATGGGCGGCACGGTGGTGTAGTGGTTAGCGCTGTCGCCTCACAGCAAGAAGGTCCGGGTTCGAGCCCCGTGGCCGGCGAGGGCCTTTCTGTGTGGAGTTTGCATGTTCTCCCCGTGTCCGCGTGGGTTTCCTCCGGGTGCTCCGGTTTCCCCCACAGTCCAAAGACATGCAGGTTAGGTTAACTGGTGACTCTAAATTGACCGTAGGTGTGAATGTGAGTGTGAATGGTTGTCTGTGTCTATGTGTCAGCCCTGTGATGACCTGGCGACTTGTCCAGGGTGAACCCCGCCTTTCACCCGTAGTCAGCTGGGATAGGATCCAGCTTGCCTGCGACCCTGTAGAACAGGATAAAGCGGTTAAAGATAATGAGATGAGATGAGATGAGACTTAATATGGGCGGGGAGGTTATTCCATAAAACAGAACCAGTGAATTGAAAAGATGACTGTCCAGAAGATCTAACTCTGGGGACAAGAAGGGAAAAGGGGCCTGAACGGGTGTTGTAGCGGAAATTGTTAAGTGTAAAAGATTGTTTGAGATATTGTGGAGTGTTGCCGTGAATAATGTTATGCATGTGGTGGAGTTTAAGTTGTTGAACACGGACATCCACTGGTAACATATTGACCTGTCTTAACTCAGTTGCCCCGATGTGTGTACGAGGGGTAAGGTTGAGAATATATCGAACTATTTTGTTCTGAGTGGTTTGCAGACGGGTTTGTAGCTTCTTGGTTAGGCCAGAATACCAGGAAGCGCTGGCATAGTCAAAATGACATTGAATGAGTGCTGAGGTAAGGAGTTTTTTGGTTTTGACGTCCAGATGTCTGGTCTGACGATACAAGAACTTTAGTTTTGCATTACTTTTTTTGATGACACCCTCAGCTATAAAACTACCCGTGATAGACTGATCAAGTGTAACGCCTAAGTATTTAACACAGGATTTACTGGTTAATACTTGTCCATCACATGTGACGTCGAATGACTCAATATTGTTGAGTCGTCTTTTTGATCCAAACAGGATGGATTCCGTCTTTCCGAGGTGAAGGGATAGCTTGTTATCTATAAGCCATTCTTGAATTGATTGGAGCTCGGAAGACAGTTCCTGCTGAATAATTGCAGGGTCTTTGCCAGCTACTAATAGGGCTCATGTGTTCCTCTTGAGTTTGAACTGAAAGTTGGACATCTGAATTGTTCAGAAGTAACAATCCCAGGGATGAGTTAACGTTCACACTGGAAACAAAGCAGCACTTCCTGCAGCGCTGATATTCTGATAACGGTGAGAAAAATTAATTTTGTAAAAATTTCTTAATGTTAGAAAAAACTATTTCAGACACAGAAATGGGACAAATCCGAATGATCAGCTGCAGTACGTCATCTCTCTTTTTCTTTCTTTCAGTCTTTGACCTTTTTACCCTTCGTCTTTCTTTCTTTCTTTCTTTCTTTCTTTCTTTCTTTCTTTCTCTGTCTTTTACCTTCTTTTCGTCTTTTTTTCTGGTAAACCTTCCCTTTTTAGCAATTTACTCATTTATTTACTTATAAATACAGGACCAGTCAAAAGTTTGCACACCCCTTCTAATTCAGTGTTTTTTCTTTATTTTTGAGTAATTAAGACACTTCATGACACTACATCGACCGACTAGTGGCCTAGTGGTAGCGTGTCCGCCTCTCGATCGGGAGATCGTGAGTTCTATTCACGGTCGGGTCATACCAAAGACCATCATAAAAATGGTACCTACCGCCATCTGGCAAGGCACGCTGCAATACAGATGTGCATGGGGAGTTAAACTCTCGTGGTTACCAGAGGACTAGCCCCCCACTGTAACCCTAGCTATGTAATAGGCGAGAGGCCGAGGGCTACGGAAACGGAGATCGGCGCCGCCCGATGCGCCACATACAGGTTGGGCCTGGTTAGTACTTGAGTGGGAGACTGCCTAGGAATACCAGGTACTGTAAGGCGTGGGAAGGACTTTGACTTTTTTTTGATGACACTACATCACCCATTTCTTTCTTTTTCCTTCAGTTGTTCATTCTTCCAGACTTTTACCTTCTTTCTTTTTTCTTTCTTTCTTTCACTCGAACTCTTACCTTCCTTCTTTTCGTCTTTTTCCAATAAAATTGCCCTTTTTACTCATTTACTCACTTATACATACAGCACCAGTCAAAAGTTTGGACACCCCTTCTACTTCTTTATTTTTATGAATTAAAAGTCACTTCGGGTCGGCACGGTGGTGTAGTGGTTAGCGCCGTCGCCTCACAGCAAGAAGGTCCGGGTTCGAGCCCCGTGGCCGGTGAGGGCCTTTCTGTGCGGAGTTTGCATGTTCTCCCCGTGGGTTTCCTCCGGGTGCTCCGGTTTCCCCCACAGTCCAAAGACATGCAGGTTAGGTTAACTGGTGACTCTAAATTGAGCGTAGGTGTGAATGTGAGTGGGATAGGCTCCAGCTTGCCTGCGACCCTGTAGAACAGGATAAAGTGGCTACAGATAATGAGATGAGATTTACTGTTTGATGATTTCAAACGCATTAAGAAGGCAAGAAACTCGTTCACTAATTACCTTTTGAAGAGACACACCCGTTAACTGAAAAGCGTTCCAGGTGACTCCCTCTTGAAGCTGGTTAAGAAAATGCCGATAGTGTGTAAAGCGTCATCAAGGGAAACACTGGATACGCTGAAGAAGTGAAAATATCAAACATTTTGTTTTTTTAAGCACTCTTTTGCTTACCGCATAATTCCAGATATGTTCCAGATGTTATTTCATAGTTTTGATGTCTTCAGTATTGTAGAACATCGTCACAATACAGAAACACCTCTGAATGAGTAGAGTGGGGTGTACAAACTTTTGAGTGGTACTGTATAATCTCTGTCTGATCCCCAGCTCCTGCCTGATATTCCCAGGACAGACTCGGGATCCACGCTGATGTAGTTACTGAAGAAGAATGAATGAATAATCACTGCAGTAACTCAACACCAGATTGTGGTTAATTTTCAACACCAGCAGCTTCTGGAGAAACACCAAAACGCTCCTTTTTTCATTTTACTGTTTCTTTTTCTTCTCGACTGAATTCAGTTGTGCTCCATGTACTTTTAACTTTGCTCATATTTCTTTTTAAACGTTTTATTTATCCGTCGCTGTAAGATCAGAAATAAAACCACGTTAATTTTGATCATTTTCATCTGTCAGGTCTCGGTCCTGCACTTTAACGCTTCTCTGTCTTTCGGGTTTTGAAGTTATTTCCTGCCGGTTTGTAGCCGGAGACGTTATTTATTTCTGCGCTGAGCTTCAGGTTTAATTGGCTTCATCTTGAAGAGCTTAGCGTTAAAGGTCCGTACTCAGCAGTGCCGAATTCCTCCCACCTGCTCTGTATGCACTGCTGCCTGACCTTTGACCTCTGGAGGCGCTCCCGTGACTCATATGGGAGTCGACCTTGGACACAAAGAGCTCTTTTTTTTTGGTCTCTTTCCTTCATGTGAAGCTTATCACTTCTCTATTCGTTGATTTACTCATTATTTTACACCAACATTGGTCTGTGATTACAATCCTCACAAAGCTTTCTCTCTCTTCTTTCCTTTAGTTCCTTATTTCCATGTCCCCTTCTCTCTCTCTCTCTCTCTCTCTCTCTCTCTCTCTCGCTCTCTCTTTCATGACCTTTTCTGCTTTCTTATTTACTTCATTTCTATTTTTCATTTCTTTCTTTCTCTCTCAATTTTCATTTTTTCTTTGTCTTTTTTCTTTTCTACCCTTTTCTGCTTTATTTACTTTATTTCTATTTTCACTTCTTTCTTTCTTTGGTTTTCTTTTCATTTGTATCCTTTTCTGCTTCCTTATTTACTTTAATTCTATTTTCCATTTCTTTCTTTTTTTCTTTCTGTTCCCCATCTTAGGTTTCTGTGTTCTCTTTCTTTCTTTGTCTACTTTTTATTTACCTTTTCTTTTTTCTTATTTACTTTATTTCTGTTTTCCATCTCCTTTCTTTCTTGTTTGTCTTTTTCTTTTATACCTTTTTTCTCTTTCTTAATTTTATTTTCCATCTTTCTTTCTTTTTCCCCATCGTGGGTTGCTCTGTTGTTCCATTGTTTTCTTTCTTTCTTTCTTTCTTTCTTTCTTTCTTTCTTTCTTTCTTTCTTTCTTTCTTTCTCTTTCTTTCTTTCTTTCTTTTTCTTTCTTTCTTTCTTGACACACTTCTAGTTGAAATTTGCAGTTCCTCTGCTCTGTACTCTGTAAGTAAAGTGAAGTGTGTGGAATGTAGAGAAAGAGGACGAAGCTCAGGGGTGAGACGAGTAAACACTTGGAGAGAAACAGGACAGAGAGAGAGAGAGAGAGAGAGAGAGTAAATACAAACAGGACTGATGGGTTCAGGAAAACTGTTAGTGTTGGGGGGAGAGGAAGGAACCCATCCTTCTACACACATCTCCTGTTTTTCTCTCTGTGTGTGTGTGTGTGTGTGTGTGTGTGTGTGTGTGTGTGAGAACGAGAGTGAGTGGGATTTTGTTCCCTGCCAGGATAAAAGTTGCTGTATATACCAAAGTCCAGATGAACACGATGAACGAATAAACATCAGATCAGTTTGATCCTTTAAACAGAGGGATAAAAACCTTTATCTGACTATAGAGACTCGAGATCGTAAATATTGCACACGACTTTAATAAATGCCGTCACTTATTCCAGTCTGACTTCACCAGCCACCTATAGAGAAAAAATAACACATGAAAAGTACAGAGCTCATTCAGAACAATGTTCCCGCGTCATGATAAAAATGCAGAAAAGGATGTCTGTGAGCATAATAATGCTGAAGGATGAAGAGTGTGTGTGTGTGTGTGTGTGTGTGTTTGACCCAAAAGAGCAAATATTTCAGTTTATTTCTCCTTTCATGGATTTTATCTGGAATCATCTTCATGATGCGACAGAGTGATATTTCATCACATCACAAATATTCTAAACTGTTTCACATCATTTATAACTCCGTTTCGACGTTAAAAGTATTTGGTTAACATGAGACCTCAGCGTCTGATCTCAGATCAGATTTAGTGCTCTTTCTTAGCCATCAGCGTTGCTCATTAGCGGTGAGTGCGCTGGTCAGAAAGGCCGTATTTCATTGTCCCTTTGCCTTGACCCCTGCAATCCCCTGCTGCTTGACTCCCTGTTGCCTAGCAACCACATCTCATTACGTCCCTGAACTCACCAACTGGGGTTCAGGAAAGTGTCCTGTGCTCACGCTGTGCACTCGATAATGCTAATGATAACTGCTAACAGCAGTTACTGTGCGTCACTCAGGGCATCGATTACACACGCGGCCACGTCGTGCGATTCGCTCAATCGCTGCTTTACACAACAGGCTTAATTTGAAATTGAAAGAAATCAGTCACTTGAAAAGTCACCGATAACCAATGTGCTTCTGTGTGGTTAGAAGTACTCAGAACACGTACCCAGAATACGGGTTCTTCATGACGACGTGTGGTTAACGAGAACCTTTTTAGGGGCCACTTGGAGCCCTCTGGTTCTGACTGTAATCAATATGATGATAATTTCACTTCTGTTTAGAAATGAATTGACTTTCCACATTATATACTGCAGGCGATCAGATCCAACCTGCGTGTCCGTGTTCCAATCCAGTCATTTCCAGTCTGGCTGCTATAGTAATGATGCTGCACCCGAAAGTAGGAGGAGTTGACTGAAAAAAAAAAACCCACCAAAATTTCCCCACATGGCATCTGAGAGACGGAGGAGGCTCTCCTGCTCTGCTTTATTTCGTGCACCACTGTATCACCATGTTTCTTGGATGTGTGATGTAATCGTGAACTTGACGTGCTATTAGAAAGAAAAAAACCTGTCTGAAATCCGATCGGACTGGAATGGATTTGCAAAAACGCGATTTGAATTGTATTTCAAACTCTGCAGGAACGTCGTTTGTAAAATTCGGGTCTCGTGTCGTTTTCAGCTGTTCAGACTCACGGATCGGATACGCACGGAAATCAGACCTGTACGGCTCCAGGATTCCTTCATTTCGCTTACTGTCAGAGCCACGCCACACCCCACCCCACCCCGAGCATGTACCTGTCCTGAATTCGCTTCCTCTTCTTGCCAGGTACCTCGAGGAGCGAACGCGAGCCCGAAGCGGTGGAGAAGACTGATTGGTGATTGATCAAGTACGCTTTGGTCTCGCTACATCTCTGGCTAGAAGGATGGTTTGCGCTTGTGATTTTGATTATTGTAACAATCTGATGAAGTTTACGCGAAATATTCTTTGGAGTTTTTTTCCAGAGAGAGTTGTGTTACTTTCACAGGTGGTGTTGTTATGCGATGGAAAACACACACAGGAACATAATGATGATACTAGGCGAGCGGATAGTTCTGTATTTTGGGCTTGTACCGTACCATACTGTACTGCATTGTTCTTCGGTCAGGTGCTACTTCCAGTTTTTACTTCACATGGGGGCAGCCGTGGCCTGAAGGTTAGAGAAGCAGCTTTGGGCCCAAAGGGTTGCCGGTTTGATTCCCAGGACTGGCATGAAAACTGTGAGAGGCGGCGAACGAATGAACAGCACTTTCTCCTCCCTCTTTATCAGAACTGAAGTGCCCTTGAACAGACACCTAACCCCCAACTGCTGTGTGTGTGTGTGTGTTTCACTGCTTCAGATGGGTTCAATGCAGAGGAGGAATTTCACTGTACTCGAGTGTACATGTGATAAATAAAAGGCTTCTTCAGTTGTACAAAATGTTTTAATCTAATATAATTTAACAACCTAGACTGTCTATGGCTCTGTGTGTGTGTGTGTAGGGCAGTCAGACAGTGAATATGCATGACTGTGTATGGGGCATCTGTTTTGTCTGTGTAGGAGAGTGAAGTAAAGAGTCTTGGGAGTGTGTGTGTGAGAGAGAGAAGGCTTTAGTCAGGCCATTGTTGGAAAAGTGGGAGGCGGAGAGGGTTAATTAGGATCGTTAATTCTCCTGTTATTAGAGCAATGCTCAATCATTGTGCATGCGCGCACACACACACACATGCAGGTGCAAGTTCTCACAACTCTTTAGCGATGCAGCCTTAATGAGCCCTCTGTCAGGATCATGTGAAAGTGTGTTGACTCTGTGTGTGTGTGTGTGTGTGTGTGTGTGTGTTTACTGTATTCAGACGGCCTGATGGACGTTTGTTGATTTGCTCGCTTGAGCCTGTCAGAAGAAACCAGGTGTTCTTTATATTCTACACGCACATGCAGTATAAGGCATGTGATCATGGCGCTATTTTCGTGAGCATCGGAGTACGATTGTAAAAAAAAAAAAAAGGGGGTGGAGTTAATATAAATACAACCCTGATTCCAAAATAGTTGGGGCAAAGTACAAATTGTAAATAAAAACGGAATGCAATAATTTACAAATCTCAAAAACTGATATTGTATTCACAATAGAACATAGACAACATATCAGATGTCGAAAGTGAGACATTTTGAAATTTCGTGACAGCAACACATCTCAAAAAAGTTGGGACAGGGGCAATAAGAGGCTGGAAAAGTTAAAGGTACAAAAAAGGAACAGCTGGAGGACCAAATTGCAACTCATTAGGTCAATTGGCAATAGGTCATTAACATGACTGGGTATAAAAAGAGCATCTTGGAGTGGCAGCGGCTCTCAGAAGTAAAGATGGGAAGAGGATCACCAATCCCCCTAATTCTGCGCCGACAAATAGTGGAGCAATATCAGAAAGGAGTTCGACAGTGTAAAATTGAAAAGAGTTTGAACATATCATCATCTACAGTGAATTATATCATCAAAAGATTCAGAGAATCTGGAAGAATCTCTGTGCGTAAGGGTCAAGGCCGGAAAACCATACTGGGTGCCCGTGATCTTCGGGCCCTTAGACGGCACTGCATCACATACAGGCATGCTTCTGTATTGGAAATCACAAAATGGGCTCAGGAATATTTCCAGAGAACATTATCTGTGAACACAATTCACCGTGCCATCCGCCGTTGCCAGCTAAAACTCTATAGTTCAAAGAAGAAGCCGTATCTAAACATGATCCAGAAGCGCAGACGTCTTCTCTGGGCCAAGGCTCATTTAAAATGGACTGTGGCAAAGTGGAAAACTGTTCTGTGGTCAGACGAATCAAAATTTGAAGTTCTTTATGGAAATCAGGGACGCCGTGTCATTCGGACTAAAGAGGAGAAGGACGACCCGAGTTGTTATCAGCGCTCAGTTCAGAAGCCTGCATCTCTGATGGTATGGGGTTGCATTAGTGCGTGTGGCATGGGCAGCTTACACATCTGGAAAGACACCATCAATGCTGAAAGGTATATCCTTGTTCTAGAGCAACATATGCTCCCATCCAGACGACGTCTCTTTCAGGGAAGACCTTGCATTTTCCAACATGACAATGCCAAACCACATACTGCATCAATTACAGCATCATGGCTGCGTAGAAGAAGGGTCCGGGTACTGAACTGGCCAGCCTGCAGTCCAGATCTTTCACCCATAGAAAACATTTGGCGCATCATAAAACAGAAGATACGACAAAAAAGACCTAAGACAGTTGAGCAACTAGAATCCTACATTAGACAAGAATGGGTTAACATTCCTATCCCTAAACTTGAGCAACTTGTCTCCTCAGTCCCCAGACGTTTACAGACTGTTGTAAAGAGAAAAGGGGATGTCTCACAGTGGGAAACATGGCCTTGTCCCAACTTTTTTGAGATGTGGTGTTGTCATGAAATTTAAAATCACCTAATTTTTCTCTTTAAATGATACATTTTCTCAGTTTAAACATTTGATATGTCATCTATGTTCTATTCTGAATAAAATATGGAATTTTGAAACTTCCACATCATTGCATTCCGTTTTTATTTACAATTTGTACTTTGTCCCAACTTTTTTGGAATCAGGGTTGTACTTTATTTATCATATCAGCTCATCTCGTTTTCCGTAAGAGCCCGAGCGTGTGCTGTGCAGCATAGTGTTGTTTCTATAACGGTGTACCATTAAGTTATGGGTTTTTGTGTAAAGTAGCTGTTTAAAATAAAACCCTCTAACGCTATCAGTTCAAAATCCAGCGAGCTACAAATCACGAGACCAAAAAGGCAGAACTCAAGAATTCCGAGAACTTGCAGCTCCGCACCACACGACCAGGACACTGTTTGTTTTGGATCACTTTTAACATAAAATACGAAAAGTTGTGTAGAATTTTATTCATATGCGAGTCTGTGGTCAGATCCATAAAACCAAACTTGTAAGAAACGAGTCGGGGGGTTTTAAAGCTACGCTTCATCGCACGGGCAAATTTCACATCCTGCGTCAGCACACGTGCTTTAATTTCACACGGGGAGAAATCGTCATTCCCAACCGCGTTAACAACACTTCCACGTCAAACCAGCAAATTACACAAAGTTAAAGCTGTTATAAGACACAACCCGTCATTTTCAGTTCCATGTCCCTTTTAAATAAAGACTCCTTTCCTGCACATCCGGGGTTTTTAATGGTGTGGTGGTGGTTTTTTTTCCCTTTCAGTTTCCTAACCTGGCGGCACGGTGGTGTAGTGGTTAGCGCTGTCGCCTCACAGCAAGAAGGTCCGGGTTCGAGCCCCGGGGCCGGCGAGGGCCTTTCTGTGTGGAGTTTGCATGTTCTCCCCGTGTCCGCGTGGGTTTCCTCCGGGTGCTCCGGTTTCCCCCACAGTCCAAAGACATGCAGGTTAGGTTAACTGGTGACTCTAAATTGAGCGTAGGTGTGAATGTGAGTGTGAATGGTTGTCTGTGTCTATGTGTCAGCCCTGTGATGACCTGGCGACTTGTCCAGGGTGTACCCCGCCTTTCGCCCGTAGTCAGCTGGGATAGGCTCCAGCTTGCCTGCGACCCTGTAGAAGGATAAAGCGGCTAGAGATAATGAGATGAGATGAGTTTCCTAACCTTGTGTCTCTTTATTTTTGTATAACGAATCATTGTAGTTGTCTGTAGGTTTCTGAAAGACGGCAGCCTTTTTGTTTTTTTGTCCTCTTCCTATGCAGAGTCCTGCATGTTCCTTTTGTCAAAAAAGTGTCTTGTTTTTCATCCTTTTTTAATTCCATTTCTTTCATACGAAGACTTCTGTCCTCTGCTTGTCTTTCGTTTGAAGGCGCCTATCACTTTTATTTTTATGTATTGTACGTAAAGCCTCCTGTCCTTTTTTTTTAACCCTGTATTTCTTTCAAATGAAGTCTCGTCCTTTTAAAATTTTAGTTTTCCATCTGAAGACGTCGGTCGTTTTCTCGTCGTCTCGTCTGTCGTATGAAGACTCCTTTCCTTTTTTAATTTCTTTCACATGAAGCCTCCTGTCTCTTACATGTTGTTTATTCATATAAAGACTCGTGTCCTTTGAAATAATGCGTCTCTTTCGCGTAAAGCCTCATCATTTTCAATTTCTTGTCATCCTTTTAAGGCCTGTATCTCTTGTTTTTCGTACGAAGATTCTGATCTTTTTAATTCTGCCCATTTCCTTTTAAAACATTTGTCTCCTTCACATGAAGTAGTTTTGTAGGACAATTTATTATTCAAGGCTCTTTTAATATCAATAATTCTTTGTTCTCTGGTCATTTTTTTTTCTTTCGAAGACTCGGCCTTTTTTCAGCCACGCTTCTTTTTTTTCCATCACTGTGCACGTTGCCTGTTATCGGTCGGCAGGTTTACGGCTTCTTCGTCACTCTGATGATTTTAACTGAGCGTCTCTTCTGTTTTAAGCTCTTCCACGTCTTTGCCAGTTTTCTTGGCGTGTTCAGTCCATCCGTCTGTCCACCTTTTGGCAGGAGGATCCCCGGTTTGAGGGAAACTCCAGAGCACAGAGTTCAGCTTTTCGCCAGAAAACGCACCCAAGCATGCGTTAACATTAATGTTGTACGTCGGGTTTATTTTCTAGCATCGGACAAAGCTAGAGCGAGAGAATAGTTTCAGTGCTCGACAGCACAACCTCCCAACACCTCGTGGTTCCTGCAAGCTCAACCACGTGCGCGCACACACACACGCTGACTCGTATGACGTTTCTGGAGTTCCCACGCTGCGTAACAACTGCTGCGTCACCAAACTGCTTTTTTTTTCCCTCTCTCTCCAAGCCTGCGTACTCATACTGCTCATAGTGCGCCATCTTCAACCTCTCTCTCTCTCTCTCTCTCTCTCTCTCTCTCTTTTTCTTCTTCCTGTGTTTTTGTGACTTTTATCTCTTCTGTTGGTTCTCTTTCCTTTCTCTTCTGCTTCGCTGTGGTCATGACTGAAGTGCGCTCTAATTTAACATCTAGCAGACGAGCGTGTCTGTTGGTCTGTTGCGTTTTCCACACACTGTTCTGTTGCTCCTCTGCTGTGTGGAAACGTTAACTCGTTCCGTCCTTGGATTTAGAGGTTCGGTTCGCTGTTTGCGTGTGAGATTCAGGATCCGGAAAACTGCCTCTTGGAACTTGAACCCAATGACCCTTTGTTTTTAGAACGGTGTCCGTTCTCAGAATTATATAACGACTGTGTTTATTACTCGAGGCTGAGCAAACCTTGCCCCGGATTTAGACCCAAACCTGTAGCTCGAGGTCACGTGACGAGTCGTTTCAGTAGAAGATTAACAAAATAGTGAGCATGCGAGGTCAGCTGACTTGTATTTCTAAATGGGAATGACTCAGCTGTGTTGTTTATCTTCAGATCAGTGTGTGCGTGGTTATAATAAGCATGGAAGGTAACACGCAATATCATTGCCATCATATCAGGTCTGTGTTTGTGCCCCGCTTTGGTGTGACGAGGTCCGTCAGCTGCACTGCGCTGGGTATTTCACTGTCACTCACTTTTTCAGTGGTTATCCTGCATTCCAGGCCGTGTGTGTGTGTGTGGGGGCACCACAGCTCAGCGCAGTCCAGTCCGGCTGTTGCAAACCACCGAGACACAGATGGTCGCTGGTGATAGCACATACCAAAGGCGTTGTTTAGGACAGGCAAGCCGGAGGAGATAATTGACAGCCAGAGAGAGAGAGAGAGAGAGAGAGAGTGTGTGAGACTCCCATCCCCCAGCATAGGCTCAAAGCCGTACACTGTGTACACACACACACGTGCACGCTCACACACACATACACATTGTGCAGAGCACGTGCCCCCCCTTCTCCTTTCTGTTCACCCAACCCCCATCTTCTCGTCCATCCTTCTTTCTTTCTTTCTCTCTCTTTCCCTTTCTCACTCTCTCTCTATGTCTCTCGCCCTCTTCCCCTCCTCCATGTCTGTGGTTCACCCTAGCAGCAGAGTCGACACCGGGCTCCGATTGGTGGCTCGACTCTTTTGTGCATGACGTAGTCAAGTGTGTATGTGTGTAGGAGCGTATGAGTGCGTACGCGTGTGTGTGTGTGTGTGTGTGTGTAGGTGGGGAAAGGGGGGGCATTCACATCAGTTGGCTAAAGAGAGATAGAAGGAAAGGGAAAATAGAGAGAGGGAGGGGTTGTGTGTGTGTATATCTATGTATTACTGTGTCTGTGTGTGTGTGTGTGTGTGTGTGTGTGTGTGCGCGCAAAGAGTGCAGTGCCGATAGTGATCACATGGGCTTTAAATAAAACCCTCCCGTGTGTATGTGCTCGACCCGCAAAGGGGAGGAAGTGAGACAGAGAGAAAGAACGAGGGAAGGAGAGAGAAAGAACGAATGAACACACGAACAGGATCAAAAAAAAAAAAAAGCACAAGATGGCTTCCTGAATGGACAGAAAAAGAGAGCGAGGGAGGAAAAAATAAGAACGGGAAAGAGCGAGAGAGGACCAGAAAGACAGAGAACGAGGGAGAGACACGGAGAGAGAGAGAGAGAGAGAGAGAGAGAGATAGCTGAGAGGCTTTTGATGGGGATACGACTAGCTGGTGGTGAGAAGAAAGCAGCAGCGGGACTGAGAGGGTAAATATTTGTCAGATTTGAGACTCTGCCCAGTTGTACGTGTACGGTATATGGTAGGGGGAGGGAGGGGGGTCATTAATTTTTTTTTTTTTTTTTGGGGGGGGGGGTGACAGAGCAAAGACTGAACAGTAGAATAACCAGATGGTGTGTGTTGGGGGTTAAAAACTATTGTTCATTATATTGTTGGAAGTAAATCAGATTATTGATATACATACTGTTAGTTTCTTTGATTTAAATAATGTTCCTATAGCCATGAATCACTGATGCGTTATAATTGATACAAGCCAAAAAAACAATGAGTGAGATTGATGTGCATTGACCAAGATGAGATAAGAAGCTGAGTGGGACGCTTACATAATGATCAAAACGCTCTTTCTGAGTCACGTCACGGCAGCTGTGCTTCTCTGGAGGTCAAATGATGATTCACATGTTTAATTTTTTTTATCAAATCTTAAAAAGACTCCACAAAGAGCTGCTTATCTGTTATTCATCACTGCATCTTCTTGATTGTTAATCTTGCCCTCTCTCTCTCTCTCTCTCTCTCTCTCTTTCCTCCCTCACTGACTGGACTAGAAGGTGGACCGTCGTGACGTCGGTATAAGAGCGCCGCACACCTTAACCCCCAACCTGGCCACAGAGGTGAGTGTGACGTGCCTGTACCGCTGTGTCTCTTTTTCAATTTATGGCACGGTGAATTTCGGTGTCCTTGCGATTGCTGACGTGTTTCAAGTGCGATTTAATCTGCATGACTTGCTTTACTGACGAACAGCTGTAGACACACAGACACCTGTGAACTGCAGGTGCTGCACCGGTGCAGCTTTTGTGAGCTTCACGTCAGAGACAAACGAACACTGAATAATCTCCACGGAGCACGGAGGCTGAATGCCCGCTCGGTTGGCATGGTGTCGGAGAGAGCGCCGGTGCTGTTTTGATTGGGCTCGAGCAGGCCCTGGTTTAAAGAGCCCCGCGCTTGGTGCTTATTGGAGGAAAGAGTGAGCGAGGGAAAGAGGAAGAGCGAAAGAGAGGCGTGAGCGTACCCTGGCCAAGACAGAACAGCAGAAGGCCTCACTCTATTCCTCTCTCAATTTTTCTCACTGCCTTTCTTTCCTTTTATATCTGTCTCTCTCTCTCACACACACACACACACACACAAATTGAGAGAGGAAGGCGGGGTCACCAAAGTTTCCCAGTCATTTGAGGTAACGGGAGTACAGACGCATGCGCCGTTTGAAGCACGTGGTAGGTTGTTTATGAACTGGAGTAACCTGTAGCATGGCTATTCCAGGCCTTGACAGCTCAGACAGCAGTGTCTCACTTACGTTCCATGCTACGCTTTCCGTCGCTATGCTGTCTCTTTTTGTCCACAGGCAAAGGCATTGGGAAATTTCTGGATATTATGGATATTACAGATATTATGAAACTCTCTCCGAACTCTCGGGTTGTCTCGGTGGTTAGAACTCCAGCTAAAGGTATTTTTTTTTAAATAAGACGTGCGGTCACCTGACAGGACGTGTGATTTAGCTCCAAATCATTTTTGTGACTGTTGCTGAAGATCGCTGGGTTCGAATCCGAGTCGGTTTCCAGATTAACTGACCTTGTTAATGTTTAATGTTGGATAGTTTCCCTCCTCCAACCTTGTATCTGACCTCTGAATGTTTGTGTATGGGCTCTGTTATAGTAACGGCTTATACGACTGTCTAGATAATGCGTAAACTGGAGCAGTGGTTTTGTGACACACAATCGATACGCATATGTACGCAAATACGTTAGATTCCTGAGGTTTTGGTATTCATGGCTGTGGCTTATGATTAAGCCATATGCTGTCTCTCTCTCTCTCTTTTTTTAAATGACTGAAAAAGTACCAAGCTATAATTTTTAAAAGGCTGAGAACTTGATAAGGGACAACTATGACATGACATATTTCTATCCTGTAGGTACAAGTAGTGTTTGAGAGTTTTATTCAAGAGGCTTAAACACAAAGAACTTGGTGGTGTTTAAGATGGCTGTTGTGGATCATTTTGGTTTTGTCTGGAGAACTAATGGAAGTTTTGGATTAATCAAATAATCCAAGAAAGAGATATCCATCAAGGGACTGGAAGGGTCGTGTAGTGTATATCGTTCTACAGGAATATTTCGCTTTGGTCTTCTATAAGAAATCTGTGTGAATTTTACATCTTACAGATGACTGAAGTTGATTATGTTACTCCTTGAACCGGAGAATTGAAGTAATTTCAGTTTCCTTGTTCGCTCTTTCTCATTTGATGGTAAATGCTTTGAACTGAAACGACTTCAGATCCACTCGCTGTGAACGAGTTTCCACCAACATGACAAAAAACCTGTACAGATTTATAAGAAGAATAGAGAGTTACTGAGAAGCGTGAAGGCTGGAGGTAGCGTTAATGCTCAGCGCCGTCAGCTTTCAGTCACGAACTCTTCGGATCCTTGTTCCACTCTGTCAGCAGTTCATAAAAATAAACAAACAAACAAACAAACAAAAAGCAGCATGATCCACCTGTTTCACATTTATGAGAACGTCAAGGTGTTTTGGCTCACATCAACACGAAGATCCATTTGGGGTGCGAAGAGCATGTACAATAAACATGGTGTATTTTCATTAAAAAGAAAGCTGGCGCACCACATTAAAAGGGCCAGTGGAAAGTGTTTCGTAATGTTTTTTTTTCTTTCTCTCTTTCGTGTGGCACGGAATCCCCGCGGCATTATGGGAAAGGGTTAACATTGACCTAGTTTCTGTGGCAACAGTGAGTGGTGCATGACATCACGGCTACAATTATAGCACAAGACCGCCTTCATGGCTGCGGTCATGTGACACAGCAGCGTGTGTGTGTGTAGAAAGTAGGGGAAATTTTGAGCATGCGTATGTGAAAAGATTGTTTAAAGGTAAAGGAAGTTGTTGGTTTTGGTGTTTAAAAGGCTGTTGAAGGTCCGGACGCCGTTTCAGGGTCTTATTGTTCGGCTTTTCACAATCTGAAGGATGTAGTTTACCTCAGCTATTCATTACGGGAGCATGCGTAAGCTCACTTCAAGGTTATTCTCCGGCATTATGTAATACATACGGTATTAAATCATACTAAAGCCAAGCAGTCAGAGTAAGGTTCATTCCTGAGCCTGTGTGGCTGATTAACTGTTCTCTCTCTGGAGCTTTAATTGACTGAACGTGGCCACGGATTTACACCCATGTGTGTATTATCTTTATCTCCACCGCTGCGGTGATGTCTACGGCACATTTGTCTTTTTGACTGTCACTCTGTCTCACTATTCTTGGAATTCTTAGAAGTGGCATTTTAACGATCTATGATTTGGGGGCCCCCTCTTCCTGTTTTCAGTGTGTAAATGTCGTATCTCTGTACACACGCAAACAGACACACACGCCTTGGTGCCTGTGTAAGCAGTCTTGTTCATTGCGTCTCATTAGACACAACAATGTCAGAATATTTTTATCGTCTTCGTTTTTTTTAATTGTAGTGACAAACCTCCCAGGCAGAGTCTGTACTAAACAAGAGTGCTCTCGGAGCACAATATCCCCTGCTACAATATACTGCAAATGAAATTGCAATATGCATATTACTGTCTTAGAACAAAGCCTTTTGCCAAGTTTCGTGAAATTCCTACAAAGATTGTGAGAGGAGTTGATTTCAGAAGGCGAGAACCCTTTCTGGGACGGACAGACAGACAGACAGACAGACTTTGCCACAACATAATCCCCCTTTGGGCTTTTCGGCCAGCGGGGGATAAAAAGTGTTTTGTACCACCAAAGAAATCACTTTTTATTTTTATTTTTTTGGAATCTCTCATACTCTCTCCAAAAGGTTACTCCTCTACTGTACAACTCCTCTCTGTGGGGGAGACGAGGGGTAACAGGAGGACAGAGGACAGGAAGGGAAGGAGCAGCAGTAGCCTAGCCTGACAAAAAGCAATACTGGACAATGTGCAATATAAATGTGCAATACCTCTCCTGCTGGACTTTTTTCATATCTTTTTTTTTTCTTCATATCTTTTTTTTTATATTTGTATATGTAAATACTTAATTTAATTTAATTTATCTAGAAGTTTTTCTCTATTTTCTATTCTCTGTTTATCCTGTAATGATGCTGCTGGAATTTTAATTTCCCTGAGGGAACCCTCCCGAAGGGATCAATAAAGTTCTGTCTAATCTAATCTAATAGATAGATTTCCTAAAACATGTGTTCCCACAATTCCAAGACAGCGGTGGAATACCTTGTTGTGAAAATGGTTTTCTGTGTTCAGGATTTTAACTTCCTGTTTGACCGCTTTGTATAAATAACAGTTATTCCACGAAATCGAGTCGTACATGAGCTGATAGCCGACGAGGCGCATAACACCGAGTTGTCTGTAATCCATGTACGACGAGATTGAGTGGAATAACTGTTTTATTCTATCCACATTCACTGGATTTCGAGAAACGGAGCCTTTTTATTTTTAGCAAACTCGATAAATAAAAAATTCATATAAAACAGCCGACAACATAATTTCTGCTTAGAATGTGAACAACCCAGCGAAATGACAGGAACAATTTGTGAAAAATGCGATAATAATAATCCTTGAAAAATAAAAAAAAAGATACATTCTTACCATCAAATACTTTCGTTCCATACTTTGTTGCTTTATATTTTATTTTTTGGGGTTTTGTTTTCGAGTCAAGTTTTTATTTCGTCCTCAGTTGGTTCAGCAACACGCGCCGCCGTTTAGTTTTTCTCTACTCACAGTATAGTAGCATGGGTGCAAGTATAAAATTTTCAAAAACCTGAAAAGTCTGACAAAGTCAGACGTGCATAGCGCAGCCACGCGGGGGGGCGGGGTTACAAAGGGAGGTGAGCCCCCCTTAGGGCTCGAAAACAATTTAAATTACAAGTTAAAATGGTTGTCTCTCATGCAAACATTTATAATATTAATAGTTATATGATTTGCATATTCACATCAAATGTTTAATACTTTTCATCAATTCATCTGAAATAATATTTCAAGTACAAGGCTTGATATTTCAAAACATCCAGCAACTACTAATTAAAATGTTGAAACACCCATTTTTAATATGCTTTTGCTGTGATACCTTTTTTACAATATATACACAGCCTGAGTTAAAATAAGGGGCCGCATGTCTTGATGTCCTCAGAAACTCCTGGATTTTAGCAAATAACAAGATTCAGCTTTTTCCATATCCAAAAATATCTATATTTTATAATCCATTACTGACTACAAATGAGTTTTCAACCCAACAACCACATTAGAAAAGATGATAAAAAAGCTAACAAACTTATTTCAAGACCGACCTTACTTTTATTTCATAACTGAAAGGTAATCAAATGTAAAAAAAAACAAAACATGTTTATAAAAGTGCGTGAAACATGATATCACACATGTATAACACCGTGAAACAACGGGCTAGCCAGGACCGCTTGTCGGTGAGCGGCGTATAAATTGAATGAGGTTTGTGGCAAAGACGAGATGAAAAGATTTGTCTCGTGTAGAGACCGTACCGCGGTAACCCGGTAATACGCCGAGAGTGAGACAGTGAGAGGGCCACCCCCCCCCCGAAAATCTCAACGGATTTACACGATTTGGAAAAATGACTTTTTCAGAACCGAAAAAACCGGAGCTTCCGGCACATGCCGGAAAACTTGCCCCCGTGTAGTAGTAGAGTAGCCAATCAGAGCACGTGATTGCTCATACCCAGTGAATGTGGATAGAATAAATAAGAAAGCATATTTTGTTCATGTTGTCAAACAAAACATGGTGTCTTTGCACTTCATCATGGTGTGACCAAACCATAAAACCAATGCTTTCAAGTGTACTTGTGTTGGTTTGGATTAGACCGCTCTCTCCTTATCGACTTTGTGATCTGTCTGTCTCTATCTTGCGTGCACTCTGTCTCTCGTTTGCTCATACATTCCTTGCTTTACTACTTGTACAGTAGTGGGTGACTGTCATTCAGCAGTCTGCGAAAGCTGAAAGCTATCGGAGTGTCGCATCTACGCTGTTCAGGCCAGAATTGCGGCGTCCTTTTTTTGTAACGCCAGGCCAGATAAGCTCCGCTGTGCTGGAGAAAAGAGGGTCATGTTTTGTCTGCGTGAGGTAGCTGTTGATATTTTGGGTTTACTTGATGTGGAGCAGCAAATCACCCTGATCATCACAGAGACACGGGACATCATCACCACCTTCTGCAGAAATGAATTGAGACGAAGAAGTATTGCATAGTGATTCCGGCGATGATGCTTTAATGATGAACTCTTCCTTGGGATATAAATTGTATTATCATGATATCATCACTAGGGTGTTTTGTTTTTTTTCTTTCCCCTGTCTCTTCAGTCCCTAAATGCATTGTGATTGGATGTCTGGGGTTGTTGTGATGAACAAGCAGCACACGCAATACTGCAGTCCACACTGCAACAGGATCCATAAAGAGTCACTGGCCCTTTAAATGCGGCTATGTCTGCCTCGAACATATGGGCAGCTAATCTTAGCCTGACTCCTGCGAGGAGACAAGAAAGAAAACCCTGGCAACACGCCACCATTCAGAGCTAGAACAAGATCATTTTCTCTCTCTCTCTCTCTCTCTCTCTCTCTCTCTCTCTCTCTCTTTCTTTCTCCCTTTCTTTTCTCTATTTAGGAATATTACAATAGTCCACTGCAATGACTTTGTCGAAGCCATAATGCATCTTTCCTTTTCTCATGTGCTGTCTGGTGTTTAACTCTTCTGTTTTGCTTTGCAAATTCCCCTCTTTCTCTTGTCCTCAGATTTAAATCGCCCAACAGCCTGTTTCATGTACAATGTACATCAGTAACATCGAGCAATTCTGCGACGTCTATGGCTCTTTTCATTTGCTCTTCTCATTTTTCTCCCAGCATTTATTGTTCATCGAGGTTGTTCCTGCGCTGGTTTATTCTCTCTGTTCCCCCTCGTGTGTCCCCTCTCCTCAAATTTCGCCTGGTTTTTTTGCTCTTTGTACAAAGAGCACTCTCTTTAGTCTTTTATTCTTTGCAGGTTCCCCCCCTTCTGTCCCTCTGCCTTAGTGAGAGATGAGAATGGCTCCACCCTTCCCCCATCTTTTTCTTTTTCTCCCTATGAGTCGTAGGAATATATGTGTACGGAGTTTGGGGGTGTCTGAGCGTTGCGTGCCGACTTACACGTGCCGAGTGTCAGACAAGGCAAAATGGCAACATGCGGACGCGCACACACACATCACGTCAAAGATATGGCGCATCCGTGCGATGGGAGAAACGGCGGTAAAGTACAAAAGAATGACCGAGACAAAGTGATTAAAATGGAGAGAGTGAAGAAACAAACAAAGAGACGAGAGGAGACTGAAGGAGGTTGACGGTTGCATTAGGACATGGGTGGTGTAAAAAGAAAACGTTCATTCATGACTAACGACCCCATTCTAACGATCTCTCTGACCCGAATCGTCGTGTCCCTCTGTGTCATGTGCCTTCGCTTGCATATGACTGGATTTAGCTGTTAACGAGGCCCAGTTATGATCACCTGCTCTAATGTTTCGCAATGAATTTTTTATGCTTAGTTTTGTCAATAGGCATATGCCGATGATCTGTTATCCCAGAGGGGAAAAAAAAAATCTCTTAATTTGCTTACTCAGGAGTGCTTTGGATGGGTAAAAGTTCTTTAGAACGTTTCAGGGTCACAGCGGATACTGGGGCTGTCCCGTGAACACTGGGTGCAAGGCAGGAGACTTCACCCGAGATAGGATGCCAGTCCATCGCAAGGTGCCATCCAGTCCCACGTTAGCAATATAGCAATGAGGGTACTTCAAAAAGTTCTCAGCCTCACCTGGAAACAACGGGCGTAACTCCTATTTTGGGGCATAACTGTACACTATAAAGCCTTAGATCATTGTCCACAAAAACTCAAATCAAAGAGAAAAGGAGAGGAACACTTTGAGCTGGCGTACTGTTGCTCCAGGACAATGCGCCCGTCCACACAGCACAGGTGGCAGGGGCAGAAACAGCCAAATGTGGCTTTGAACTGTTGCCCCATGCACCTTACTCACCCGACCTGGCACTGTCCGACGTCTATCTGTTCCCCAAACTGAAATCCAACTCAATTGCGTGGTCGCCATTTTCAGAGTGACGATGAAGTCATCCATGCTGCTGAGGAGGATCCATGCTGGAGGCTCAAGATGTGACCTCCATCTTCCATGAAGGGATAGTGAAGCTTGAACATCGGTAGACCAAGTGCACTGAAATTAAAGGAAAAATAATGCAAGAACAATCTTTCTCCTGTGACGTTTTCTGGGTGAGGCCGAGAACTTTTTGAAGTACCCTCGTATCTGCATGTGGGAGTTTTGGGAGTTGGGAGCAAAGCCACACAAATATAGAATACTCCATACAGACTGTAACCTGAGGCCAGGATTAAACCCTGAAGATAGATGTGAAGCCGAAATGCTACCAACTGGCCACTGATAGAACATTCTGTTCCTAAAGGCCCAGTCACACAGCCAAAACTTACGATTTACGCATGAATTGCGCATAAATTTCGAGTCGTGCGCGATTCATCAGTGCTGTGCGTAATTCATAAGTTTTTCTGACGTGGAGCATCAGTAGTTGTCAGTGGATGTTCGACGAATCGGGTTTGTGCGCGATTCCAGGTTTTGAGCTGCTCAAAAATATTGATCACGCACAAGTATGCGCGATTGTGCGCCGTTTAACGTAATTCGTGCGTCCTTTGCCGTAGTTCTGACGCGGACAATGTGCGACATATGCGTGGACCGTTAGTGGTTGATCGCAAGAAATTTACCGCTACCGCGCACGTCGATGACTTTTCACTGACGAATAACGCACATATCACGCATGTCTCGCTGTAGTAACACGTACGTTTCACTGATATCCACTGACATGCGCACTCTCTGCGTCGTTCATCAGTGCTAGTGTGCGGTTCATGCGTGCTTATACGTGGTTCATACGCAGTTTATGCGTGGAGTGTTCGTCCATAAAAACCAGAAATTGTCCCTCTTTTGACCCTATGCGCTGATGTGCGTGATTTGTAAGTGATTGTAAGTGATTTGTACGTAGTTCATGCGCAATTAATCGGTGATTTTCGACCACGCACACCCCCCAAAAAATGGTCAATTTCTCCACTGACAATCACGCACAAGCCAACTTTATACGTATATTTTAAGTTCGTTTCTTAGACAAGGATATTTTTTAAGCTTGTTACCTCGTTAACAGTTTCGGCGAGAATCTCCCGCCTTCTTCAGAAACAGTCACCAGATGTCGAGTGGTGACGTGCCTTATCAGCTGATGTTGCGTTAAGAAACGAACTTAAAATATTTGTAATAGTTAGACATAATGAACATCCACTACGTACAACTTTATACGTGATTTATGCGTGATTGGCTGTGTGACTGGGCCTTAAAATTCTGAAATGCCATTGAGGGTTATCCCAAATTGATTTGTTCTCATGTAATGGTATAGGAACACTAGTTCCAAAAATCATACTGGTACTGCGCTAACGATTGTGCTCAGTACTTGACCATCTACACTTTTTCATGGTTTTCTGAACAACTCCAGTGGCATGACTGAAGACATGATTAACTGTGGTATTTCGAGTTGAACCTCAATTAGGATAGCTTCGTCGCTCTAAGACAAAACTAAAGAAGCAAATGTAGGATGGTGAACATGTTTTGGCTGATTAACACTTGAGGAAAGTTCCTTAAATATTGGCAGAATGCACATAACTGTAAGGTCTGCCTAATAAATGATTTGTGTGGCATAAAAGTGCTGTTATATGAGATATTAGTAGTTTGTGTGTGTGTGTGTGTGTGAGAGAGAGTCTTTGTGTTTGTGTGTAGGTTTGCCAGGGGGTGGATGTCAGTGTTTGGTGTGTGTGTGTGGGAGAGATGGAGAGATGAGTGAGGTTGATGACTCAGGCATGACTGTTTAACTGAAAGAGAAAGACAGATCATCTTTAAGCTAACATTAACCAACGTGCTTCAGAGATCTGACTGGACGACTTACAATGCTACTACTCAAGGTCAGTCACTTTTAGATCTTACACACACCTGTACCGTGCTGTACCGAGTGTGAGGGTACTTGGATTTTCAGAAAGATTAATGAGTGTCAGACCTATGATTATAAATACCTTTCTATGATTAATCATGATTGTGTTGGTGTAGGAGAGACATTTTCTTTCTCCTACGCCAAGAATGCACTAACAACAGGAACGATCAAAGATGACTGAAAATGTGGAACTGATCTTCATCTAGGTCTCAACAAGAAACAAAGGAAATGCATATACATGTTTGAACAATAGTTAAATCAACACAATCAGGGTCACTGATGGGGGAAAAATATGTAAACCCTTAAATGTAATGACTTGTGGATACTTTTTTTTTTTTTTTTAATCAGCTAAACTAAATGCTTTTTGTGGCTTTTAATCAGTCATAACATGGTAGGCACTGTTTTTACCCATGTATGGCTGTACACTGCGTGAATCTGTTTGGATTTAAATAGGCAAATACATAAGAGCCTTTGATTGGATAATTACTGCAGTGATTTAATGCGTTTCAACTGGAAACAATTCTTTTAACCCAAACTGATGCAGTGAGTCGCTTCACATTTCTTGAACAGCCATGTCAGAAGATGTATCCTGTAGTCATGGGAAAGATGTTACTTGTCAGTAACAGCACTGAAAACCTGAGTTCAGAGCAGACTCCAAACATGGCCGCTCCGGACTACACTTCCCAAGCGCCACAGCGCCCCTTGTCACCAGAATTCTAACCTCAACACCTGTCTCTAATTTACCGGCAATCACCTTCCCGTTTGACTATTCTGCCTGACTTCCCGTTATTGAACTCTGTTTACGTTTATTTCTGACTTCGTTCTCTCGCCTGATCTTTGATATTCTGTTCGCTAATCGACTGACCCTTGCCCGTCTCTGACTACAGTGGTGCTTGAAAGTTTGTGAACCCTTTCGAATTTTCTATATTTCTGCATAAATATGACCTAAAACATCATCAGATTTTCACACAAGTCCTAAAAGTAGATAAAGAGAACCCAGTTAAACAAATGAGACAAAAATATTATACTTGGTCATTTATTTATTGAGGAAAAATGATCCAATATTACATATCTGTGAGTGGCAAAAATATGTGAACCTTTGCTTTCAGTATCTGGTGTGACCCCCTTGTGCAGCAATAACTGCAACTAAACGTTTGCGGTAACTGTTGATCAGTCCTGCACACCGGCTTGGAGGAATTTTAGCCCGTTCCTCCGTACAGAACAGCTTCAACTCTGGGATGTTGGTGGGTTTCCTCACATGAACTGCTCGCTTCAGGTCCTTCCACAACATTTCCATTGGATTAAGGTCAGGACTTTGACTTGGCCATTCCAAAACATTAACTTTATTCTTCTTTAACCATTCTTTGGTAGAACGACTTGTGTGCTTAGGGTCGTTGTCTTGCTGCATGACCCACCTTCTCTTGAGATTCAGTTCATGGACAGATGTCCTGACATTTTCCTTTAGAATTCGCTGGTATAATTCAGAATTCATTGTTCCATCAATGATGGCAAGCCGTCCTGGCCCAGATGCAGCAAAACAGGCCCAAACCATGATACTACCACCACCATGTTTCACAGATGGGATAAGGTTCTTATGCTGGAATGCAGTGTTTTCCCTTCTCCAAACATAATGCTTCTCATTTAAACCAAATAGTTCTATTTTGGTCTCATTTGTCCACAAAACATTTTTCCAATAGCCTTCTGGCTTGTCCGCGTGATCTTTAGCAAACTGCAGATGAGCAGCAGTGTTCTTTTTGGAGAGCAGTGGCTTTCTCCTTGCAACCCTGCCATACACACCATTGTTATTCAGTGTTCTCCTGATGGTGGACTCATGAACATTAACATTAGCCAATGTGAGAGAGGCCTTCAGTTGCTTAGAAGTTACCCTGGGGTCCTTTGTGACCTCGCCGACTATTACACACCTTGCTCTTGGAGTGATCTTTGTTGGTCGACCACTCCTGAGGAGGGTAACAATGGTCTTGAATTTCCTCCATTTGTACACAGTCTGTCTGACTGTGGATTGGTGGAGTCCAAACTCTTTAGAGATGGTTTTGTAACCTTTTCCAGCCTGATGAGCATCAACAATGCTTTTTCTGAGGTCCTCAGAAATCTCCTTTGTTCGTGCCATGATACACTTCCACAAACATGTGTTGTGAAGATCAGACTTTGATAGATCCCTGTTCTTTAAATAAAACAGGGTGCCCACTCACACCTGATTGTCATCCCATTGATTGAAAACACCTGACTCTAATTTCACCTTCAAATTAACTGCTAATCCTAGAGGTTCACATACTTTTGCCACTCACAGATATGTAATATTGGATCATTTTCCTCAATAAATAAATGACCAAGTATAATATTTTTGTCTCATTTGTTTAACTGGGTTCTCTTTATCTACTTTTAGGACTTGTGTGAAAATCTGATGATGTTTTAAGTCATATTTATGCAGAAATATAGAAAATTCTAAAGGGTTCACAAACTTTCAAGCACCACTGTATGTCTCCAGTTTCCTGACTTGGCTTTGTTTACAGTTTGCAACGCACCTGCTCTCCGCTGCATTTGCATCCGTAAGTGCCTGCACCCTGACATTACTGTGTTTCAGAAGGTCAAATTATTGGTCTCCATCAAGCAAAGAAAACAGCCAAGATTACAGAAATTATTGGAATTGTGTTAACTGTCCAACACATTATTAAAACCTGAAATGATAGTGGTGAACCATCAACTTTGTGGAAGAAATGTGGTCGGAAAAAATCTTGACTGACTATGATCAGAGATCACTTAAATACTTGGCGAAGACAAATCATAAAATATGGTCAGTAGAACTCATGGCTGTGTTTCATAGTGAAAGTAAGGGCATTTCCACACACACAGGGTGATGAGAACTCACAAGATTGTGACTAAACAGTTTGGTGACCATAAGAAAACCACTTGTTAGTGAGGATAATCAGGAGAAAAGGCTTCAATTTGCGAGGGAGTATAAAGATTGGACTCTGGAGCAATGGGAAAAGGTCATGTGGTCTGATGAGTCCAGATTGACCCTATTCCTGAGTGATGGGCGTGTCAGGGTAAGAAGGGAAGCTCATGAAGCGATGTAAACATCAACCATACACAATGTCCACTGTACAAGCCTCTGTAGGCAGTGTGATGATCTGGGGTTGATTCAGTTGGTCAGGTCGAGGCTCAGCAACATTATGGGGCAATAAAATGAAGTCAGCTGATGACCTGAATGACCAGGTTACTATCACATCAATGTTGTTTTTTCTTCCCTGATGTCATGGGCATATTCCAGGATAACAATACCAGGATTCATCAGGCTCAAATTGTGAGAGTGGTTCAGGAAGCACGAGGATCATTTCTGTGCATGAATTGGCCACCAGAGTCCTGACCTTAACCCCGCTGAAAGTCTTTGGGATGTGCTGGAGAAGACTTTAAAGAGCAGTTTGACTCTCCCATCATCGAGATAAAATCTCGGCAAAAATGACTGCAACTCCGGATGGAAATAAATGTTGTGATGTTGCATAAGGTTGTTGAAACAACGGCAAATGTGTGAACTAATTAAAGCTGAAGATGGGCCTTGTGTTTGACACATGCTCTACAGTATCTAAATTTGGAGGACAGTCATCTCATCTCATTATCTCTAGCTACAGGGTCGCAGGCAAGCTGGAGCCTATCCCAGCTGACTACGGGCGAAAGGCGGGGTTCACCCTGGACAAGTCGCCAGGTCATCACAGGGCTGACACATAGACACAGACAACCATTCACACTCAAGGCCTCTGCATGCTCTTGCGACAAGGCTTTCGCAGACAGCTTTTCGCAGACAGTTGTGATTTATTGTTGAGCGGAGAGTTTAGGCGTGCGCGATGTTATTCACTGGCACAACGCAAGGGGGCGCGAAGTCGCTAGGAGTAGTTGGTGGGTGTGGTTAGTGGAGTGTTTATCCTCCGGTTACTTATAATGACTAGAACTGGAGTCGTATAGATGTACGTACTTCCTCAATCAACCGCTCTTCGTGCTGCTCCATCTTCGCTCGTGTTTTTAAAAATGGCGGTCGTGAAAACAAACCAAACCGGGAAAGTAGGGAAGCGGAAGTGCGTGTACAGCGGATGTAGAGTGGACCAATCAGAGCCCTCTTGTCTGCGACGCTGTCTGCGAGGCTTCTGCGGTGGTCACAATTTTTGGGAGGTGCGCGCAGAGTGTCTGCGAAGGTGGGGGGGCTACGCAGACGCTATCTGCGACGCTATCTGCGAGGACTGGGTTGTCAGCATAAATTGGCCTTCACATTCACACCTACGGTCAATTTAGAGTCACCAGTTACCCTAACCTGCATGTCTTTGGACTGTGGGGGAAACCGGAGCACCCGGAGGAAACCCACGCGGACACGGGGAGAACATGCAAACTCTGCACAGAAAGGCCCTCGCCAGCCACGGGGCTCGAACCCGGACCTTCTTGCTGTGAGGCGACAGCGCTGACCACTACACCACCGTGCCGCCAGGACAGTCATCCCCCCAAAAAAAAAAAAAAAGTCTCATAACCCTTTTTACGTCTCTGTCTAGCTGTCCAGGAACTCCTTGTCAGCTTCGTATTTTTTCCTCCATGAGTGATAATGTTATAGTTATGGGAAAAAAACTGCATTTCTTTTTATTTCGTATTACGACTTTGATAAAACACTCATTTTGGAAAAAAAAAATCTGGGTAATTCCATACAGTTCACAAACGTGTATGACTGCACACTATTTTTGCATGTGTGCATACATCCAAGTGTAAAGTGTCAGTTTCACATCCTTGATGTAACGTAACGACGTCTTGTGACCTGAGGTTTGTGGCTAGCTTGTTGGTGTCTTATGATTTAAAGGGATATTCTCTTTTTTGTGCTTTTAAACCTTATTTTCTGGCTTGTTTGCAGCGTACTGTAGTTCAGGTAAACATTCACAGGTGATTCACAGTTCATGTAGATTCACAGTTCACAGGATTACAGTATTTTTTCCTCCTGTGGCCATTCAAAATTACAGCCAAGCTTAAAGTATTTTAAAGAACCGTTTTGCAAATACAGTCCTAAATGGTGGTGTAATAATTTTATGAATTGGGCAACCCTATTCCAAAATTTTGGCTTAAATGTAAACTTTAGATTTTCAGAATATTTGCCAGTGTTGTTACTTGGTTTAATTTCACCCATGCATACTTGTATTATAATTCGGTAAGCACCCATGCATTGTTGAGCAGGGAGTTCTTTAAAACTATTGACTGCTACTGCCACTTGTTTAGAGGAAATGCAAATGTCACTTCTAGTTTTTTTTTTTTAATTTTTGGAGGAAGTGACAGGACTTTGTCTTCTGTTAACACAGAGGACATTTTGTTCCATAGACTTTAGGGCGGAATTTTTGTTTTATATCGCCTCGCATTTCCAGTTGTTCAGGTATATTTCAGTCAACTGAACTCCAGTTTCTAAAAATCCAAAACAGCTGACATATTGACCGAGAACTATACAGTACCTGGCCTTTTTTTTTTTAAGTAACAATGATAATCTACTTATTAATTATTTTTTTAAATTCCACTTTCTTATTCCTGTTCATAGTTTCCAAGAGCATTAGACCATCTCCACTGATATTACTCTAGGTTTCTCGTCTTGTTTGACAGGCTCAGCAAGTCATACGTACAGTAAATGCCTTTTTACGCCATGCTTTCAGATCACTGGTTAGATACTACCAGTGTGCTTGATAGGAAATGCCATCAACCCGAGCTTGTTTATCTGGCTTTTATTACTGACGCATACATTTGCCTGGTGAAAATGTCTTATCTGTGAAATTAAGTGTTTCATAATTATTTTGGCACATGGTTTTGTCCAAAGGAACTTGCGTCTGAGGCAGAAATCAGACCAAGCATTTAGCTGAGAAGCTGTGGTTTCTAACACCATGACAGAACAGGGAGATCCTGTTATTTTCAGAGCATGACGAGTCATAATGCAAGATTACCAAGATTATGCCAAGGACAACACACAGAACCACTGGAGCTTTTCCCCCCAATGGTGGACTCGTCACTTGTGCAGTTTTGTCTCATCTCATACGTAATGCTCATCTTGTTTTGAGTTTGGCCATTTTATAGCCACAGAGCCTAAGAATCTTGTACTATTACCAAAATAATAAGTGTTTGACTATGGATAAGTGTAAGTATATAGTGGATGCATACTGTGTGATTTCCTTTGATTGTAGTTTTGTCAGCAGGATTAGAATATTGGGTGGGAGTATTGTGTTATATTATTAGATCCTGGGTTGGCGTCAGTGAATTTTGGCTGACATTTTAAAATGAACACTGCTGCTCTAGGTTGAAAGCATTTGGTAGAAGAACAGTTTGAGATTTGATTAAAGCCTTGGGTTTGCTGTATTATTTTGGCTAGGACTGAGGAGGTTTGTTAAAATAGTCTGTGCCTGTAATCAGAGAATTCAGTTAATGTATGGTGTTGGTGTGTTGGGTTAAAATAATGAGCTGTATTGTGTGACAGTATTGGTTTAGCTCTACTGGGCTGTGTTTGGTTAGAATGTTTGATTGAAGCATTGTGTACTGACTCATAGAATGGGAGGTGTACGTTGGAGGACTGAGTGCTGTATTGAACCCCAGAATGTCGTCATCTCGTATGTATGATATGTAATGGGGTGTGGACCTTTCTGAGATGTGGTGGTTCCCACCCATTATCCTTAGTATCTTCTCTCTCTTGGCAATCCCTCTGTATGGAGTAAAATCTCTGCTTGCTATGTTCATGTGTCCAGGTTGATGTGATCTTGAGTGACTGTACAGTCCAATGCGCGACTTGCATCTCTTTGTAACCGACGTTGCTTTCTAGCTGCTCCCGATGATCTTTTCTTTGTTGTTCAAAGTTCTGAGTACCTTTGTGAACCATGGATCTCCAGACAGATCTGTCGATAGCTTTGTCTTCCCACGCATCAGGATTGATACTACATTGTTTTATGTTATGCTTCAGATTGTCTTTGATGCACTTTCGCTGTCCTCCTTGAGATCGTTTGACATTTTTGAGCTCTGAGAAGAAGATCTGCTTTGGTAGACGATCGTTGCTCATGCGCACCACGTGGCCTGTCCAGCGCAGTTTACTTTTGATGATCATAGCTTCCATTCTGTTTTGTCCTTTGTATCCTTTCTGGCCACAAGCTTCAGAAAGATGAACATTGCAACCTGGATATTCACACATTCGTTACCTTTTGTGGCCTTTGTGACAGTAAATATTTAATGTATCTGCAAAGACTCGGTTAATGAATAACGATCTGTAGCGATGCAATTCTTGGTATTTTTTTCTTGGTATGCTTTCTTCATCCATCAGTGAATTGCATGATGAAATGTGTTGCTTGAAGGCTAGATCACTGTGAATGCTCTTTCCTTTAGTTTGTGAGCGTCTTGCTGCCTTTCCGTAGCTGCAGAAAGAATTTACTATACACTGTAAAAGAAGTGCTGTGTCACTCGGGGAGATTAAGAAGGAAAAAGATCAAGTAAATCAGACTGGTGGGCGTGTGAATAAACGTTCTTCTGTGTATGAGGAAGGGTAGAGACCTTCACGTTGTGTGGAATGACACATCCGTCTACCCAACTCATACCCGCTTTGGGGGAGTGGTGGAGGAATTCTGATGATGTAACAGTGATGTCATGCTCACTCTCTCTCTCTCTCTCTCTCTCTCTCTCTCTCTCTCTTTCCTCGTGCTCGCACTCCTCACCCACTTACCCACTACCAGTGACTGAGCAGTTTTACCTCTGCTCTTTGGCTTCCGCCCATGTGTGCAAGTGTATGTGCATGTTTTGAGTTGCTTTGCCTCTGCTGGACGCATGCCAGTGTCGACTGTGCCGATTGGAGTGACGGGACTGGAGAGTGAAAGAACGAGACAGAGACTCGATCCGTCTTATTCGGAACTGTGGAGAAGCAAAAAAGCAAGTGCATCAGGAAAACGATGAACATAGCGAGAGGTTGTTTAGGAAAAAGAATAGCGAAAGGTTGTTTGCGTCTAATCCATTTCGAGCAAGTTGCTATCATCTGCGACTGCTATGCGCTAACTTGTGAGCTGTTCTTCACTGGATCCTTTGGTTTTTAGAGATTCTGAGACTCAGCTAGTAATGGAGGGAGCGAGCAAATGTAAAAAAAAAAAAAAGAGAGAGAGATGAAAGAGCCAGTGAAGGAGGAAACAGCTGAGCAGCTGTGGGCAGGCAGTTAGCAGGGTGGAGAAACAAGAGGGGAAGATTTTACTCTGACTGGGAAAGTAGGAACTGGATGAGCACTAAACAGGAAAGAAGATTTTGAGGGCAGATCATTGTAATTTGAAGCGACAAGACATGCTTCCCTTGTTTCTCACACTGTTTACTTCTCTTCTCTGGACTTGGAGTCCCACATCCCTCTTTCATCTTTGTGGTTCTTCTGCCTCCTTCATTTCATGTTGGAGGAAACACAAATCGGAGGCAAATGTGAATCGGCTAGTGTGTGAATGAATGCGATTGTTGTTCTTTTTCCGTTTCTGGTTCCAGACCTGTCTTACGTTGTCCTGTGGTTCCAGTTTGGTCATTGCCTAGCTCTGACCTCCTACCCGCCCCGTGTGTCCTGTGCGTCTCATGCTTTAGGCCAATCTCAAATGTCTTCATCCATAATTTCCCAAAATGAAAATGTACCACGGCATACAAAAGCTTTGGTCATCTCCTGTTTTGGGTGGACAGCAGCTTTTAAACGGTTTATCCCGTACAGTTATTAGGCTTATGCTAGGGAAACTAGATTGGAGACGAACGACAGACATGACAAGAAGATAGGATGAGAAATAAGCTACGAGTGGAGTGTTTGAGAGCAAAGCGTATTATGGAGTAGCGACTGCCGAAAAATATGCATCAACATGTACTGTGAAATGAAGGGAAAGGTTCGAGCCACTCGATTGTGTTAAGCGTTATTCTGTATTATTTTTAGCAGATGACAGCTGCCTGGGCTTGGAGAGAGCCTGCATGAAGATTGAACAGCTGCAGCCTCCATGTTGTTGAGCAGTTCGAGATTCAGGCAAATCAGCTGCAAAGCAAACTTCAAATCTCAAAAACACAGCTCGTTCTTTTGGCTTCCTGTCCTCTTTCAGGGAAAGCAAGTCTGAGTTGATGTAAAAAATGGTGCTGTGTTCATCTCTGCATCTCATTCTTTCTCTTTCTATCCACTGCGGCTGTTGCTAGCGTTCATCCCCCTGTTCACGGCGCTCTCCTCCATTCCATAGTACGTGCCCAGTGTGAGTCAGATAATGGCCTCTCTCGCACTGCGCAAGCTGAAAAGAGGAGGGGGGAGGAGAAAAAGGAGGGAGAGAGAACGAGGGAGAAGAGAGAGAGAGAGAGAGAGGGAGGGAGAGCAGAGCGATAGAGTAACACAGAGAGAGAGAGAGAGAGAGAGAGATAAAGAGAGGAGGGGTTTAAGACGAAGCAGACCGTGAACGAGAAAAAGGGAATGTAGAGAAAGGGACGAGAGGAGCGGAGAGACATAATGTGAGAAGGAAAAGGAGAGAGAGAGAAAGCGATTGCAGCAGCAGTGGCGGCTGGAGGTAGAGAGATTGAGAGAACGAGCGTGTGTGGGGGAAGTGTTTGTACGTGTGTGTGCGCGCGCGCGCGTCTGCACTTGCGTGTGCGTGTGTATGCCGCACTGAGACGGAGAGGGAAACGGGAGAACGAGGAAGGAAGAAAAGATTCACTACCAGCTAGGTCCATGCACTTTTCTGTCCACTCCACCGTCCATTGTCTCCACGGCTGCTCCATCAGGACACACACACGCGCAATGTAAGTACACTTCTGTCTTTTTTTTTTTTTTTTAATTCAGTTGTCTTTTCCGAAATTGCCCTTGTATTGTTGTGATGGCACCAGCCTGGGGGTGAAGTGTGTGTGTTTGCGTGTGTGTGTGTGTGTTTATCTGTGTGGATATGTGTCCAGCTGTCTACTCTCTGGCGTCCCCCCCCTGCACTCCCCCCTCCATGCCGGGCTCCTTTCTGCTTTGTGCTGTCATCCTCTCTGGGCATCTGGTGTACGTTTGCGCGCACGCGTATAGGTGTGTGTGTGTATAGAGACCAATAATGTGGCTCTATGCCAGAGCTCGTCTTTGGCACGCTGTATTTAAAGGGCTCTCCATATTACACAAACACGTGTCTGATAAAACTAGTTGGGCAACTCGTTCTGCTCGGGCATGTTAATGTTTTAGCAGCATAACACTGTTAGAGTGAAAGAACTACGGTACACCGAAGCACAATTCTTTGCTTTTAGAAAGGGTTGTGTATGTGCAGGTGGAGTTCTAGATGTGCAAAGAACGGTACGTTTTTACAGTAGCTATTTATCATCCTTACCTGCTGGTGTGTTTCTTTTCATCGCTTTGCCAAAAAGAGGAAAAACTCTGTCGGAGGAGAAGTATGGTTTAGCTGTTTCAAAAGCACCATGGACTCGTGACCAGTGGGGTTTCGGCCTGTAAACCACGCTTTCTGTCTCAAATACACTTCTGAAAAAAGCATACACACACTCGCATGCAAAGACAGCAGCAGCCCAGTGGTGACATTCCCTGTGGAAGCCTAAGTAGACATCATTCCTAGAAGGGGAACATAAATCCATATGAACAAGTTGTCCTTTATAGCAATATAGTGAGCAGAGCAGAATCTGCATTCTAATGATCCTTCTTTAATTCCTTCATCTTGTACCACGGCAGAATATTTCCACAGACATATTTTGTATACCATACACCATTTTGTATCGTGAAAATGTGTAGATGTTAAACAGGCATTAATGTGAGACTACCAGAGATGACTTGGACAGATGTTTAAATCTTAATTTGGAAATCTTTTTTGCTTACAATCTTTTTGATTGTACTAAATGTGGTCCAAGTTGTGAGCTGAGAAACTGCTCACCAAACATTCTGAAACTGTCAGAGCACAGCCACAAGATCCTCCTTTTTGAAGTTAAAAAAACCAAAACACCCATCCACATGATCTTTAATATTTCTCACAATCACCTACCCCACCTCTACAACCCTGTTGTACCGTATGTGCTTTGGTGTGTCCATTTCTACAAAATATTGCAAGAGATGTAAGCGCTAAAGGGGAATACTGTTTGCTGTTTTGAGTAATTTCGCAATATTAGTTCAAGTTCAAGCTTACTCTGACCCTCTACTATATATGGACAATGCTGATAAATAAAAAGAAACAGCGAATCTGTTACACAAATGCAACGAATACTTGGTTTTTTTCTATTTTGTATTGTTGCAATATCACGATGGACTATGACAGTAATGTAAAACAGGGATTTCTTTCTTTCAAAGAGGCATCAGGATCTGTGTCTGGAGAGATACTCAAGATTTATGGCATATTATTGCTGTTGGAGAGAGCCAGGGTGAGATCAGGAAAGGTGTAGACATTAGCAATGTGTTAAATTCGGGAAAATGCCAAGCTTGGCCCTCCAGGTCTAGTTTGGAAACCTGGTGGAGGTTGTATTTACTTGAATTATATTATTTACAAGTTCATAGTATTAGAGCAAAGGTTAGGTGTATTGAATTAGCAAATTAGCATTGGGTTTCAAACCTGTGTACACACTAACAATTAGTGGGTTTGCACTGTCTAACGTTTTGACCTCTTTGTATTTCTTGCAGACTGTTTCAGTGGTGGGTTCAGTGGATGGCCCCAGCAGAAGTGGCCAGATGGAAATTGACCATGGATGCCTGGAGAAAGGCGTGTTGAACCAGGAGCTGTCCAATGGGCTGAGTCAGCATGGAGAAGATACGAATGGTCTTGAAGGTGAAGCGTTGTCAAAGTTTAGCCACCAGCACCAGGAGACATTAACATGCCTTCCCCAGACACCGGGATGGGGGACTGGGAATCCAAAAGGAGCCTCTACCCCCCAGCAGCAGGAGGAAGACTGGAGCGACCAGAGCACAAGTAGCTTGGGGAACAGTGTGGACATGGAGAATGCTAGAACTCTGGTGGCCTTCTCAGCTAGTGCAGGTTCCCTACCCCCTGCCCCTCAACCTCCTCATAACCCTAGTACACCACTGTATGAGAAATTCAACCAAGAAATGGCTAATCGAGGGGATGGTGATAAGTCAAAAACATGGAATTGTGATGATCAGCAGTGCACTTCAGAGGATTTGAACACCCTTCAGATGGCTTTAAGTCAAGCTCGTCGTGGTCACAAGCCACCAAACTGTGACTGTGATGGGCCTGACTGTCCTGATTACCTTGAGTGGCTGGAGAATAAGATCAAAATGGCAGGCATTGTTCAGGAAAAAGGTCTTTGCAAGTCATCAGGTGCTTCTCAGACAGAGCAACAACACTATCAGTCTCAGCCACAACCTCAATCCAATGGTGCAAACTCCTCTTATGGATCGGAACCACAGTCACAGAATGCTGTTAACCAGCCTCCAGCCCCAAGACCTTATGGCCCCCTACCACCTATTCCCTGTTCGCCCAG
The DNA here is from genome assembly GCF_027579695.1 of Neoarius graeffei. Classification (NCBI taxonomy): domain Eukaryota; kingdom Metazoa; phylum Chordata; class Actinopteri; order Siluriformes; family Ariidae; genus Neoarius; species Neoarius graeffei. Next base: position 56,528,333 of record NC_083592.1, read on the forward strand.
TGTGCTATCCATTGCTAAAGAGAGGAATGTCAGTCTACAGACAGCTATTGCCATTGAGGCATTGACCCAGCTATCTGGCACTGGTGGGCCTGTGGGCGAGTCAACGTTTGGAAACTCTGACCACCAAGCTTCACTTCAGCTCCCCTCTCAAACCCAAGATGGGCTGAGATTAACTGTTTCATCACCTGGGTCCCTTTCATCATCATCTGCTTCCAGCATACCCCAATCTTTCTCCTCTGGGCATTTCCCTCAACAGAATCCTGGTTCATGGGAGCAACACAAGCCTGAGTCGCAGGGTCCTGCTCATCACTCCTCCCAATACAGGTCCTCCAACTCCCCCTTTTCAACCTCACACACATCCACCCCTAGTCCATCACCGCACCAGTGGCAACAGAGCGCTGGAGCAAGCTGTGAGAAAAGCTCCCCTAGGAATCCATGGATGTTGAATTCTGAAACTCAGGATTGTTTTCCCCGCCCATCCCATGGCAGTAGTGACCCAATGTCTGAACTGAAACAGCTTCTGGGAGACAGCAGTGGAAAGTACACTGGTACTACCTTCAAGTTTCCTGCCCCACCTCAAAATCTGAAGGATAACCACCCAGTGATGCCTCTTGTCAAACAGGAGGTCAACAATGGGGACTACCCAGGTGAGTTGGGGGCAGCACTGGGCCAGTACAGGATGATAAATAGTCAGCAGCAATTTCAAGGCCAGCAGATTTCTCAGTCTATTAGGTACTCGACTCAGGCAGCACTGCAACAGCACCTTCATCATAAACGTAACCTCTTTTCTGGTCCTCAAACTTTTGATCTGCGAGCACCAATGACATCCCAGACTCTCCGCAAATGGTGGCCACAGTCCACACCAGATTGTGCTCTAACCATCAAGCAGGAACCCAGGGAACCCAAGAAGAAAAAGAACACACAGAGTTCTCCTTTCCTCAAGCAGCCTGTGGGTGGACTGCTTGGTTCATTGGGCCCACCTCTTCCTAAACCTAAACAGATTATCATTAAGAAGCCCAAGCAAAAGGCTTCTCAGCCTCTCTTTCTCCCACAAAGTCAGATCACAATACAGAAACCAAGCATGCCAGTGAGTATACCATCCCTATCCCAACTTACACCATCTCTACCTATCATGGAGGCTACACTTCCTCCCTGTCTACCCCCATGTAACTCCTCTCAGGTGGAAGTGAGCCAAGCAGCTCCAGCCCAATCTCAGGAATCAAGTTTGAACAGCAGTAGTACCCCCATCTCTGGAGATAACCCCCTAGATTCCAGCCCTCTTAATGTCCCTGTTCCCCCTGCCCAGAGTGGATTGACGAGCTCAGAACCCACCACAGAAACTGAGGGTACCCTGGCCACCATTTCCACAAGTCAGACAACCACATCTCAGTCCACTCCACCTCTATGTGGCCTCAATTCCTTGGATCCAAAATTCGAGGAGCTGATTCGTCAGTTTGAGGAAGAATTCGGGGACACATCTGCCTCTATGACAGATGCTCCGGAGCAGGGCCTTGCTCCTTATGTAGTAACTGAGTCGCACCTAAATTCTAACTCAGGACAAGCCAGACCCCAGTCACCACCCACAGAAAAAGAAAATAACCTTCCTGTCCCAACAAGTGAGCCTGAACCCAGTCTGAAGCAGGCTGAGGGAGAGAATGAGGAGACATCTGTGTCCTCCAACAAGCTTTCTGCCATCAAACAAGAAGTTGAAGAGTGTGGAGTAGATGTTAAGCCCTCAGATCAGCTGTTGGCTCTGGCAACGGAGGCTTACCTGCAGCAGCAACATCACAAAATCCTTGTAAACCCCTTCACCACAACCTGCTCTCCTCCACCCAAACGCATGAAGATTGAATCATCAGGTGGTGTAACGGTGCTCTCCACCACTGGCAATTTCTCCACTGCAGGGGAGAATCTAGATACGCCCACAAAAGAGTGTTTTCCCTCATCCCCTTCACTAAAAGGTTTTCTGGAATCTCCACTACGCTACTTAGATACCCCAACCAAGAGCCTCCTGGGCACACCTATAAAGGATGCTCATGCAGAATTCCCCATCTGTGACTGTGTGGGTGAGTATCGTAGATCCTAGGTTTCTATTTTTAAATCGGCTATTCTATATCATGTTTCTGTCCCATTTTGCAATACAGCAGAAACGGTTGATGACAGTTTTACAGTCCCTGATTACCTGCTTAAGTGTATTTGAAACTAGAATAGTATTTCCTTGAGTTCTCAGAGTTCCAGATTAAAACATCTTTTTCATGAATATTTCAATAATGATTTATATCATATTAGAATATCCATCCATCCATTATCTGTAGCTGCTTATCCTGTTCTACAGGGTCGCAGGCAAGCTGGATCCTATCCCAGCTGACTACGGGCGAAAGGCGGGGTACACCTTGTACAAGTAGCTAGGTTATCGCAGGGCTGACACATAGACACAGACAACCATTCACACTCACATTCACACCTACGGTCAATTTAGAGTCACCAATTACCCTAACCTGCATGTCTTTGGACTGTGGGGAAAACCGGAGCACCCGGAGGAAACCCACGCGGACACGGGGAGAACATGCAAACTCCGCACAGAAAGGCCCTCGCCGGCCACGGGGCTCGAACCCAGAACCTTCTTGCTGTGAGGTGACAGTGCTAACCACTACACCACTGTGCCGTCTCTATTAGAATCTACCATACACACATATCTATTCTATCATATACCTAGTAGTATGAAATCATTCAGACTTCAGTGTGTGGCTGCTTTACTCCCACACACTGTCTGGACGTAGGTTCATGCAGGTTTAGATGATTACAATGCTTACAAATAATTCTCTCTTTTTCAAGGTCCTGCATCAATTTTGTCTTGGCGCATTTGCCCAAGCAGTGCTGGTCCATATCTGAGAATGTATGCTTCTTTGGAGTTCCTCTCTCATCTTTCAATGTTCTGGCTATAGTGCCTCTCTTTGGGGGTAGGCAGCTGGAACAATAGCCCTTACAGAAGGGGTCCATTGTGTCGTATTAGACTGAGGTGGCCAGACAGTCCTGAGCTCTACAAGCAATTCTGTCTCTCATTCTGTCAAAGCAGCAAACCCAGAGCCTGACTGGGTCCTCATGGGAGCTGTGGACATGAAAGATAAAGAAACTGCTCATATATCATGTGATGCTGTGTGTAAAGTGGTTAGGCATAAAAACAGAGAGAGGACAGTGAAAGGAAGAAGGCTACGTATAGCCTGCCTATATTTACCTCATGCTTTCTTTTATGGAGGTCCTAAAAAAGACTGATTGCTTATTTTAAACATATACCCTATTGTGTTTTCAAAATGCATTTATTCTGTCACAAAATCTGAATGTGTGAGACCAGCTGTAGCTGAACGCTTGTTGGCTTATTACTGTCACCAGGAACTAAGGTCACCCAGCAACCAATCTCCCAAGTAAAACCACCACACATGTTTGTCTCACTATCCTTGTGAGGACCTTCCATTGATAATTATTAATGCAGTTAATTAATGCTATGCCTGCACCTAAACCCAACCTTAACCTCAGTAATGAAAAGGAAATGGTTTGTTTGTTTATTTAAAATAACAACAATTTCCCTGGGCGGCACGGTGGTGTAGTGGTTAGCGCTGTTGCCTCACAGCAAGAAGGTCCGGGTTCGAGCCCCGTGGCTGGCGAGGGCCTTTCTGTGCGGAGTTTGCATGTTCTCCCCGTGTCCGCGTGGGTTTCCTCCGGGTGCTCCGGTTTCCCCCACAGTCCAAAGACATGCAGGTTAGGTTAACTGGTGACTCTAAATTGAGCGTAGGTGTGAATGTGAGTGTGAATGGTTGTCTGTGTCTATGTGTCAGCCCTGTGATGACCTGGCGACTTGTCCAGGGTGAACCCCGCCTTTCGCCCGTAGTCAGCTGGGATAGGATCCAGCTCGCCTGCGACCCTGTAGAACAGGATAAAGCGGCTACAGATAATGAGATGAGAACAACAATTTCCCTGTGGGGACCATCCAAATGTCCCCCACAAGGTTGAAATTGTCAGATTTTACTATCCTTATGGGGACATTTGGTCTTCAGTAGTATATAAAAACATGCACACAGCTCTGTCAACAGTGCAGAGGAGGAAAAAAAAGTGCAATCACCATACATACCTATGCTAATGGATCATATTCTGAGCTATTTAAAAACTAGCTAACTAGCTGTCCATCTATCTGTGTCCATTGGTCTATCCATCCTACAGGTTTGCCATGCCTCACACATGTTTCTCTTTTAGTTTTCGGTCACTTCCTCCAGCTGGCCCCACCTACATTACTACTAACACCCAATGTGGAATGTGACCTTAAATTCCCTCGGCTCCAGACAAGCATTCGCTCTCATATGTGCATGCATACACACTGACTCACTCCTTCAGCGCTCGCTGCCAAACACTACATTAAAGTCTCTTTTTTAATACCAAAAGCTACACTGACATTAGGGTGCGTCTAGTTTGTTCTTCACTCTCGTCTTCTTGCTGTCATCTGTTACAGTACAGTTACCTGACTATGGTTTAAAGTGTCTGGAAATGAGAAAAAAAAAAGTTAACTTGTTTTTACTGGTCTTTCTCATTTTCTCTCTGTCCAACCATCTCTGTTTCCCCAGAGCACATCCTTGAGAAAGATGAAGGTCCATACTACAATCATTTGGGATCAGGGCCAACTGTGGCTTCAATAAGAGAGCTTATGGAGAACAGGTGAGAAACTCTAGTCTAGCCCCAGTAACACTGATATGCCCTTTCTAGTGTCCCTTTTGTCTCCATCAGTGGGTGAACATGATATCAGGGCTTCAGCTAGCATTAATGTTTATGTATTATGTATAAAGTGTCATATCCATGAAACCAATACTGCGAAAGGATATTAAGAGCTCTGCTTTTATGTTAGTATTAAGATTCATCTAGATTTACTTTTTGTTTCATAAAACATTTCATAAGTAATTAGCACCTGATGTAAAGTACAACCTACATATTTACTTCGTGTAGGACAGGGGTTTTCAAAGTGTGGGAGAGTCAGCCCCCCCCCTCGGAGAGCAAATAAACAACAGCGCCCCCCCTTACAATTTTTGTTGTTGCTATACTTAATGTTCCATTCGTATTTTTAAAAAATGGTTGTTGTACACATTTTTTTTTCTTTTTCACATTTTAAACATCTGTGCTTTTTAAAACATCTTGTTTTACACATTTTAAACATCTCATAGCATCGTTAGCTAGCACCTCTTGGCAGACAACACACTGTGGCAGTGGAGCATCTTCAGATCCAGTCCATGAAAATCCAAACTTTAAATAATCGTGGTCATACTTCCTTCTTTTTTCAGTCCCCCCAGGATTTCGCGGGCCTTTTTTGTGATTGTTGCGGGCTAAAATGTCTGATGTTGCGGGGGTTTTCCAAAAAATTGTGATGAAAATTGCGGTGTTTTTTAGGTTTTTGTTGCGATTACATTGTGGGAGGAAGTGAAAGTTGCGAGAAATTGTTGCGATTTTCTTTTTTTGTGATTAAAATTGAGTGATATGTTAAATATTAAGTTATTACTGAAAAACTATTGATTAAAAAAAACAAAGACACTGAGAAATGGTCCTATAAACATCTTTACCAATATAAAAGATTACCAGGACTACAAAAATGCAGAAAAATAGGCTTTACTTATCCAAATGCACCTGTTGGTTCAAAAGTTAAAGTGCAGAGAACCTCACAGCACAACATGAAGTTACCTTCAAATATAATATAAATGCCTCAGCTTTCATATAAGAAAAAAAACTATTAATACTAGTACTGTGTGCAGGCAGTCTCTCCTGAAGACTAAATTAAACAATAATTATAAACTAATAAAATAAATGGCTCAGGCTTCATAGAAGAAAAAAAAACAATTTGAACAGAATCTCACAGTATGATACTGAAGCTGCCTAAACAATGGAAAATAAAATACCATTTTGGCAAAAATGTTGGCATCCATTAATTTCTTGTATTAAGTAAAAAAATAATGTAAAGTGCACACAGTCCTTCACTGTAAACATAACACACTTTCAGTAACAGAATTTAAGCCTACATAAACACTGACTCACGCATGCAGTGTTGCCAGATACTGCTGACATTTTCCAGTCCAAAATATGTTCAAAACCCGCCAAAATGCACTTGAAACCGCCCAATCTGGCAACACTGCGCGCATGCTGCTTCTCTTGAACGTATACACGGAAGTAAGGCGGAAGGTAGTTTGTCGACGTCACCTCAAGACGACGCCAACGATTGGTCAAATTTGCGGGAAAGTTGCGGTGATTGGATATAATTGCAACACCGCCCTGAATTCGCGGGGATTGGTTGAGTTTGCGTTGAAGTTGCAAATTGCAACATCCTGGAGGGTCTGGTTTTTTGCTTGGCCCAGACTCTGTCTCCTCACTCACTGTAGCTTTAGGTACTAAAAATCGATCCATTTTGTCTCTGGTAAAGGCTAGCTGAAGTTCGCTAAATGTCTGCAATAGTAACTTATTCTGGTTTATTTTTCCTCACGTTGCACCCCCCCGAAGCACTCTGGCGCCCCCCAGGGGAGATGCGCCCCACACTTTGAAAAGCCCTGGTGTAGGACATGCTTCAATTCACTTTAATTTAAGTTACAACATTTGATATTTTTCGAATACATTATACTAACTTTTTTGTATGATGTAAGTTGTAATTGATCTGTAACTGATGCATGTGATCCTTTTTAATGGAAAGGCGTGAGGAGCAGTTCAACTTGAGTAACAACCTTTTGGGGTGGATTTTAAACTTTTTAATAAATCGAACACAGAGAGTAAGGATCAACGGCATCCTGTCTGACCAGACCTGCAGCTCCACTGGGTCACCACAAGGATGTGTACTGTCCCCTCTCCTTTTTATTTTATATACAAATATGTGTCGCAGCAATACAGTGAACAGATCTATTTTAAAATATGCAGATGATACAGTGATTGTGAGCGTACTGCAAGGCGGGGAGGCAGGTCATGGCCCAATAGTGGAAGAATTTATAGAGTGGTGTAACAAATCATTCCTGCAGATAAATATCTCGAAGACCAAAGACATGGTTATTGATTTTAGAAAGCACAACCAGATCCAGATGCCCACAGAAATTAATGGTCAGAAAGTGGAAAGTGTAGACAAGTACAAATACCTTGGCACCATTATTGACAACAAGCTCACATTTGAGGTAAACTGTGAAGCTGTTTTTAAAAAGGCCAACCAGCGTCTGCATTGTCTGAGGAAACTGTCTTACTTTCACATTGATCGAACCTTGCTTACCCTCTTTTATCGTGCTTTTATTGAATCTGTCTCATCTTTCTGCTTGGCGTGCTGGTTCAACAACCTGTCTTTTAAAAACAAGAATTCCCTTTTTCAAATAGTTAAGTGGTCTGGCAGGCTGATTGGAGAGCCACAACTCAGTCCTGAGACCCTGTACACCAGACAGTTGCAGAGGATAGCTGGTTCCATCTTGGAAGATAGCTCTCACCCGCTGTATAAGGAATTTCAGCTCCTTCCATCTGGTTACAGATACAACCTACCTGTCTGCAAGACAAAGCGTTTCAGAGGAAGTTCTGTCCCCTCTGCTATTAGAGAGATTAATAATATAACTTCTAAACATAGGCTGTAATAGCACAATTTATTTTATTTGTTTTATAATTAATTTTTAATTTGTTTATTTATTTAAGGATCTTATCAGTCTCATTTTATTACATATTCATCAATCTATCATGGCTGGTATATCACTGCTTTTTTTACACGATGTGACACTATGGCTACGTTCACACTGCAGGCTGAAGTGACTCAAATCCGATCTTTTCGCCCATATGTGACCTGTATCCGATCTTTTATTGACAATATGAACGACACAGATCCGATTTTTTCAAATCCGACCCAGGCCGTTTGGATATGTGGTGCTAATTCCGATTCCTATCCGCTCTTTTCGTATGCGACTTCAGTCTGAACCGCCAGGTCGCATTCATCCGACTTACACATCATCAACAAGCCACAAACGTCACTATTCTGCGCTGAAGTAGGCGGCGGGTCTCTCAAAAAAAGTTACAACAACATGGCGCATAATCACGGGCGCAGATAGAGGGTGGGATTCGTCCCACCCAGATTTAAATTCACCTCGTTCGGTCCCCCCCCCACTTATAGGGAGGAAAAAACGTCTATGCTGTCTTTCTTTGCATAAGGCAAACCTCACGGAAAAATCAAAAGACTAATTACCATTCGGTTTATTGAGGTGCACAGCAGTGTATACATAGTTGCAACAATTCACATAAAACAAAACAAAGACTGATATTCGGTTGGTTGAGCTGCGCAGACTGCACAGGTTGCGAGCTCGAGCTTGGTTGCTATGGTAACCCACAACGAGTTTGACAGGCATATCGGGGTTGGGGTTGGTTTGCTGGCAGCTTTGTCCCCCCCCCAGTTCAAAAAACGTATCTGCGCCCCTGCGCATGACATCAATGCGAGGGACGCTTCGGGCTGTGAAGGTTCTGAATCTTCTCAATGGAAGGACGCAGAGGTTAGGGAGCTGATTTCCATTTGGGGGGATGCAGCTATTCAAGCTAGATTGGATGAGTCATACCGCAACCGGGCGGTTTTACTTCCGTAAACACTGGCCATGCTCACTGCGTGTGACGTCGTCGTATCCTGCAATGCGCATGCGGAACACTTTTAGGTCGCTTTTCGTTCATACTGAGGATCACATACAAGTCGCATATATTTGTTAACGTGAACGACCTCACAAAAAAATCGGATTTCACAAAAAAATCGGAATTGAGCATTAAGCCTTGCAGTGTGAACGTAGCGTATGTCACTTTAGGATGCGCTACTTTGGTGCTGTCTAATATTTACTGTTTTTAAACATTTCTGTAATATTTCGAATGTTTGTATGTTAAGTGTGTCCTTTGTTTTAAATGTTTTGTATGAGTGGAGATCACTTGGCTGCACACCAAATCTACCTTTGGGTACAAATAAAGTTATCTAATCTAATCAAAACTCTTAACTGGAAGCTTACTAGAAAGCTGTATAGAAAAGTGCATTATAGCTGAACAGAAACTCAAAAATCATGCATACGTGAAGAAAAAGACATGATTGCAAGCTCAGCTGTTAAAGCTATTGGGTACTTAACTTTGAACAAGGGAAAAATTGTTCCTGGCTGTGTATAATTTGCTTTAGTAGTTCCCTTTGTGCCTGCACTGAGCATTATGAGAGAGCTGTAGCTTGAAGATCCTGGCACGAGACTCTCGAACAGCTGTGGATAAAAATCTCGCTTCTACATTTCTATTCGCACTGCTTCATTTCTTGTCCCTGCTTCCTCCCCCCCTCCCTTCTGCAGCTTTTGCGATCCCATCCCTAGGGAATCCCTGACCCATAATGCAATGGGAGTAAAGAGGAAATAATCACCGTCAGCAGATCCAGACAAGCGAGCGAGACAGAGAGAGAGAGAGAGAGAGAGAGATGGTATTTATTTAGTAAAACAAGACAGGAGAGTGAGTACGAGTGTCTACATTGTGGTTTATTTCTATAAGCTTAATACAGAGCTGAGTCACACCACCCCAAAAGGCCAAAGGGGTAAGTGGAAAAGGAGTTTGGTGTGAGGTTTTTATCCATTTGTGCCTTCGAGACTAATATAAGAACTCAAAATTTTGGATACTAAACTGATTTTGACATAACCTCGGACCCAGCTAGGGCCACCATGTGGAGTTTGATCCTTCTTCAAAGAAGTGTGTGTTCGTTAAACTTCACTGATATGGTCATCACGCTCCAACTTTAAAAAAAATAACCTATGTCGTGAGTGGGGGTGCTGTACAAGGACTCCGCGTTGCCATCAGTGCATACACTTTGTGTCTAGTGTTAATATATAATGCATACATGTATGCTTGGGACCAGAGAGCTTAGAAAAACGACCTAGTATTTTCTGTGTACTTCTATGTGTAGCTTTCGTTCAAAAGATATTCAGACAGTCTAAAGGCCCGGTCACACAGCGCTTTACGGCTTTATCACGGCCAAAACCCGTCAAAAAGTGCTCTCCCGTGAAGCAGACGATGTTGTTCGTGTTGATGTCGAAGTTAAGACGTGTTACAGTCGATATACAGACGTGACAGGATGCAGGGGAAAATCGGAACGGCGTCGGACGCGGCAAAAAGTTTTGGACTGCTCAAAACTTTAGACCGCGGACAACCACGGCCGGCACACGTGGTAAAGACGTGCAACACACGTGAAAAACACGTGATAATCAGTGTCCCGGCCGTTATTAAAACTTGGGGAGACGTGGTAAGACGCGAAAGTTTGGCGGTCTATCACTGGCAGAGCACGGTCATCGGACGGGTGTTACGCGTTGGTATCACGGGATATAGCGTGTGTTTAGCGGCTTATCACTGAGAAATGGATTTTTCCGCGTACATAGCACTGTCTAAGCCCGTTAAACGACGTCTCAAACAAGTTCTAAATTCGATTGATCACTGTCTAATCACTTCTGCATCACTTCTGATTTGCGGCATGTATAAATACCGTAATTTTCTGAGACCTCGGCACTTGCAGTCTAGATGTCAAGGGGTGAACATGAACCCTCGACGCTGTGATGTCCTCATCTTAATGCTCCAGCACCAACAGAACCAACTGATACAGGCTCAACATATCCTTGCTGAGAGAAGAAGAAGGAGGAGGAGGAGGGTGGTACGGAACATCTGGGTGCGTGGCTGGACTTGGTTAGCAGTGAAACAGCCGCCGACGGCCATACCCCGTACAAAGCACGGCAAAGCCAAAATTGACCAAAAATTAGCACTTACGACCACGTCCACCAGATTTTTGTATCTTTTTGTACGTGATATAGACGCGGAGTGCTGTGTGACCGCCCCTTAACTTTTGCAACAAGAGTTAAAGACTTTGCATTCAAGGCATGTAACAGACAAAACAAGTCATAAAGAAATTCTAAACCACTTCAACACCAAGGTAGGTTGTTCTTCAGTGCTGTGACGTTTTCAGTATGGAACTGAGCATTTCTACAAACCCCTCACAAAGGCTATAAAAAAAAAAAAAGGTCCATTTGGAAGGAATTTGCTGAACAAGTTGGCAATCCAAATGCTGATTTTTTTTTTTTTTTATGTCACCATCAGTAAGATTTGCTTAATTATCTAAAGTGACATCATTTATACCAGCCATCTCCTTCAGTTCTTGACCAACATCCCATTCTGGAAGCTACCTTTAATAAAACAGCCCTGTTGCAAATGAAAGTAAACCTGTTTCTTTCTTTGTGTTTGCCACTGTAGGTATGGTGAGAAGGGTGAGGCTATCCGTATTGAGAAGGTAGTGTACACAGGGAAAGAAGGCAAGAGCTCCCAGGGATGTCCTATTGCAAAATGGGTGAGTCTGAAATGTTGCACACAAGTACCAGCATGTCAGTGTCTCGTCGATATAACTGTAAACAACTGATCTTTAAGGATCACTGGAGTTATACAGGGTCACCATGTATCAGTCAGAAGTCACAATGAACAATTCACTGATACCCTTTTTGACCAACAGGGAATGGTTCTCAAACTGGTTCCATTCAGGATTCTTTGAATCTTGGTGCCAGCTTGTGAACCGGCCCACGTTTTCACCAGTTTTGAGCGGAACCATTGTAATCAAGGATGCGTCGTGAACGGAGGGCAATGCACAATGGGAATAAACAGTAGTAGCAAAATGGCAGAGCGCATTGATTACCTGTGAGCTTTTGTTCCGTTACTGCAGATATTTGTTGTCAGTCCATTTTTTCTGTAGATTTATCTTTTCCGTTGCGTTCTCCATTGCTGTGCTTGGCTTCCTCTGCAAACTAATGACATGCCTACTGGTGTCATCACAGTTAGGAACCAACTTTTCAGGTTTCGAACCAATTTATTTTTGGTCGAAATGCTCTGAAGAACAAGAACATAACCCGTTCCCTGTTGGTCGAAAAGGGGTATGAGAGGCAATCTGTTTTCATTAGCCAAAGGCTATAAAGCAGCAGGGGACTGCACTGTCTTAGCATGCACACAGGCAGCTCACACTCTGCTAATGGGTTTATGGTTCAGATGTTAAGTAATTCTTATAGTGCCAGAAGCAACATTTTCACCCACAGATGTTCCTCTACTACATACACAGTTGAAGTCGGAAGTTTACATACACTTAGGTTGAAGTCATTAAAACCTAATGAGCATAAATTTGAACCATTCACAGGTTTCATATTACCAAGCTATAGTTTTGGGAAGTTGTTTATATGTTTATTTTGTACATGACTTGAATAATGTTTCCAATAATTGTTTACAGACAGATTATTTCACTTTAAATTGATTATATTACAATTTCAGTGGGTCAGAATTTTACATACCTAAAGTTAACCTTTACACAGCTTGGAAAATTCCAGAAAATTATGTCAAACTTTTAGGCAGTTAGCTTCCAGTAGGCGAACTGGAGGTGTACCAGAGGATGTATTTCAAGGCCTACCTTCAAACTCGGTATCTCAGCTTGACTTAATGTAAAAATCAAAAGAAATCAGCCAAGACCTCAGAAAAGAATTGTGGACCGCCATAAGTCTGGTTAATACTTCGGAGCAATTTCCAAATACCTGAAGATACCACGTTCATCTGTACAAACAATAATATGCAAGTCTAAACACCATGGGATCATGCAGCAGTCATATCTCTCAGATGCATTCTGTCTCCTAGAGGTGAATGTACACTGGCATGAAAAATGCAAATCAGTCCCACAACAGCAGCACAGGACTTTGCAAAACTGCTGGAAGAAACAGGTAGGCAAGTATCTACGGTATATCCACAGTAAAACAAGTCCTATCTCGACATAACCTGAAAGTTGCTCAGCAAGGAAGAAGCCACTGCTCCAAAACTGCCATAAAAATGCCAGACTACAGAGTTTGCAAGTGCACATGGGGGCGGGATCTTACTTTTTGGAGAAATGTCCTCTGGTCTGATGAAGCAAATATTTAATTCTTTGTCTATAATTGACCATCGTTGTTTGGAGGAAAACGGGTGAGGCTTGCAAGTTGAAGAAAACCATCCCAAATGTGAAGCATGGGGGTGGCAGCGTCATGCTGTGGGGTTGCTTTGCTAAAGGACAGACTGGTGCACTTCACAAAATAGATGGAACCATGAGAAAGGAAAACTATCTGGATATATTGAAGCAACATCTCAAGATATCAGCCAGTAAGTTAAAGCTTGGTCGCAAATGGGTCTTCCAAATGGACAAAGTCAAGGTATTGGAATGGCCATCAAAAAGCCCTGATCTCAATCCAGTAGAAAATTTGTGAGCAGAACTGAAAAAGCATGCAAGGAGGACTACAAACCTGACTTGGTTACACCAGTTCTGTCTGGAGGAATAGGCCAAAATTCCAGCAACTTATTGCGAGAAGCTTGTGGAAGGCTACCCAAAACGTTTGACCCAAGTTAAACAATTTAAAGGCAGTGCTATCAAATACTAACCAAGTGTATATAAACATCTAACCCACTGGGAATGTGATGAAAGAAATAAAAGCTGAAATAAATAAATCATTCTCTCTACTTTTATTCTGACGTTCTACATTTCTTAAAGTAGTGATTCTAACCGCCCTAAGACAGGGAACGTTTTCTAGGATTAAATGTGAGGAATTGTGAAAAACTGAGTATAAATATATTTGGCTAAGGCGTATGTAAACTTCTGGCTGTAAGCGATGTATACTAAAACATTATATGATCAACCGTTTTAACGTATTTCCTTAAAACTTTGGTAGCATTGTAATGGGTTTAAGTAAAACAAGTAATACACAAACAAAAAGAACTGCTGGAATAGATGTCAAAAGGTATTTCCTTGTTCGTCTTTTGCTAGCGTCTATTTCCATATTAGCATTTGCATCAAGTTGTGTTTGCATAGGTGAGTCGCATTTGTTGTAGAAAGTCTTTTTATTTTAACTGTTGGATGCATACAATACACTACCGTTCAAAAGTTTGGGGTCACTTTGAAATGTCCTTATTTTTGAAAGAAAAGCACTGTTCTTTTCAATGAAGATCACTTTAAACTAATCAGAAATCCACTCTATACATTGCTAATGTGGTAAATGACTATTCTAGCTGCAAATGTGTGGTTTTTGGTGCAATATCTCCATAGGTGTATAGAGGCCCATTTCCAGCAACTCTCACTCCAGTGTTCTAATGGTACAATGTGTTTGCTCATTGCCTCAGAAGGCTAATGGATGATTAGAAAACCCTTGTACAATCATGTTAGCACAGCTGAAAACAGTTGAGCTCTTTAGAGAAGCTATAAAACTGACCTTCCTTTGAGCAGATTGAGTTTCTGGAGCATCACATTTGTGGGGTCGATTAAATGCTCAAAATGGCCAGAAAAATGTCTCGACTATATTTTCTATTCATTTTACAACTTATGGTGGGAAATAAAAGTGTGACTTTTCATGGAAAACACAAAATTGTCTGGGTGACCCCAAACTTTTGAACGGTAGCGTATATTGCCAAAAGTATGTGGACACCTGACCAGTCACATCCATATGTGCTTGTTGAACATCCCTTTGTAGATTTTATCCCCTTTGTCGTTAGAATAACCTCCACTCTTCTGAAAATGCTTTCCGTTAGATTTTGGAATGCGATTATGGGGTTTTGTACTCATTCAACCACAAGATCATAGTAAGGTCAAGCACTAATGTCGGACGAGATGGCCTGGCCTGCAGTCAGCATTCCAATTCATCCTAAAGGTGTTCAGTGGGGTTGAGGTGTATGCAAGGCCACTCAAGTTCTTCCTCACCAGCCTTGGCAAACCATGTCTTTATGGACCTCACGTTGTGCGTGAGGCATTGTCATGCTGGAACAGGTTGAGCATCTTAGTTCCAGTAAAGGGGAATTCTTAATGCCACAGCATCCAGAGACATTCACAGACATGAAGAGTGTGCTTCAAACTTTGTGGCAAGAATTTGGGGAAGGTCCACATCAGGGTGTGATGGTCAGGTGTCCATACTTTTGGCTATATGGTGTAGTTTTATGCATAAATGTAAATTGCATGGGGACATGGTAGTTGAAAGGAGAAGAAATAGATCAAAACGATATATAGGATGGAGGATATTTTACCTTGCAGTATTTAATTCCTTACTTATAGTAAACTATGATCATTATATTGAGGAGCATCCATCCATCCATCCATCCATTATCCGTAACCGCTTATCCTGTGCAGGGTCACAGGCAAGCTGGAGCCTATCCCAGCTGACTATGGGCGAAAGGCGGGGTACGTCCTGGACAAGTTGCCAAGTCATCGCAGGGCTGACACATAGAGACAAACAACCATTCACACCTACGGTCAATTTAGCGCCACCAGTTAGCTTAACCTGCATGTCTTTGGACTGTGGGGGAAACCAGAGCACCCAGAGGAAACCCATGCAGACACGGGGAGAACATGCAAACTCCACACAGAAAGGCCCTCGCCGGCCGCTGGGCTCGAACCCAGAACTTTCTTGCTGTGAGGCGACAGCGCTAACCACTACACCACGTGCCGCCTATATTGAGGAACATGTAAATATAATGTACTCGACTTTAAACTGGATTTAACAGTCATAATGGACAATTTTTTTTTTAATCAGAATGAGAGCTTGTGCACTTTTAGGCTACGTTCACACTGCAGGCTGAAGTGACTCAAATCCGATCTTTTCGCCCATATGTGACCTGTATCCGATCTTTTATTGACAATATGAACGACACAGATCCGATTTTTTCAAATCCGACCCAGGCCGTTTGGATATGTGGTCCTAATTCCGATTCCTATCCGCTCTTTTCGTATGCGACTTCAGTCTGAACCGCCAGGTCGCATTCATCCGACTTACACGTCATCAACAAGCCACAAACGTCACTATTCTGCGCTGAAGTAGGCGGCGGGTCTCTCAAAAAAAGTTACAACAACATGGCGCATAATCACGGGCGCAGATAGAGGGTGGGACTCGTCCCACCCAGATTTAAATTCACCTCGTTCGGTCCCCCCCACTTATAGGGAGGAAAAAATGTCTATGCTGTCTTTCTTTGCATAAGGCAAACCTCACGGAAAAATCAAAAGACTAATTACCATTCGGTTTATTGAGGTGCACAGCAGTGTATACATAGTTGCAACAACTCACATAAAACAAAGACTGATATTCGGTTGGTTGAGCTGCGCAGACTGCACAGGTTGCGAGCTCGAGCTTGGTTGCTATGGTTACTAACAACAAGTTTGACAGGCATATCGGGGTTGGGGTTGGTTTGCTGGCAGCTTTGTCCCCCCCAGTTTTTTGTCCCTCCCAGTTCAAAAACCGTATCTGCGCCCCTGCGCATGACATCAATGCGAGGGACGCTTCAGGCTGTGAAGGTTCTGAATCTTCTCAATGGAAGGACGCAGAGGTTAGGGAGCTGATTTCCATTTGGGGGGGATGCAGCTATTCAAGCTAGATTGGATGAGTCATACCGCAACCGGGCGGTTTTACTTCCGTAAACACTGGCCATGCTCACTGCGTGTGACGTCGTCGTATCCTGCAATGCGCATGCGGAACACTTTTAGGTCGCTTTTCGTTCATACTGAGGATCACATACAAGTCGCATATATTTGTTAATGTGAACGACCTCACAAGAAAATCGGATTTCACAAAAAAATCGGAATTGAGCATTAAGCCTTGCAGTGTGAACGTAGCGTTTGTTTCTTTTACCTTCTAACAGGTTCGCAGTGAATATGCCATGTGGTTGATGCAAAATGTAGCACCTCAAATTTTATTTATTTGTATAGTGGTTTTAACAGTGGACATTGTCACAAAGCAACTTTGCAGAAATATGAATTATGGGCATAAATTTTGGCACCCAAATCTTGTAAGATTCCCAAAGCATCCATCATTCTGTTATCTATGGAAATGTTTAAAACTGGTGTGGATTTAAACACTGGAATAGTATTCTTGTAATAACTGAGTCTAGTCATAACTTTGTCTCTGTCTCTTTGCTTTTTCTTTCCCTGTCTGCCCCCTGCAGGTGATTCGACGTAGCAACGAGAACGAGAAGTTGTTGTGCCTGGTGCGGCAACGTGCCGGGCACCACTGTGCCAATGCGGTCATCATTGTTGTCATCCTGGCATGGGAGGGCATCCCAAAGTCTCTTGGTGATAAACTTTATCGAGAGATCACCGAGACGCTCACCAAATATGGCAATCCCACCAGCCGCCGTTGTGGCCTCAATGACGAGTGAGGAATAATGTTGTGCCTCTTCCACCTGCATATTTCTACACTGCTTCTGAAATGAAATTTACTAGATATAGATGTACTTTCAGTTTATTGCAACAACTTATACTTTCTGACACAAGCCCCCACCCCTCCCCATACACAAAAAGGGTAAAAACTGTGTGACTATCCAACGCCCCTGAACCTCAGACAAGCGCCAAACAAGGACCATTCTGCACTAAATGTAATTTTTATTCAGATGTTTGGAATGACACAAATAAGCATTAAAACAATATAAATATTAAAAAGTATATACAAATATAAGACTCGTATCAAAAAGTAGTAACAGACAAGTAGAAATAAATTATAGTATATAAATACAAATAAGGGGTGGCACGGTGGTGTAGTGGTTAGCGCTGTCGCCTCACAGCAAGAAGGTCCGGGTTCGAGCCCCGTGGCCGGCGAGGGCCTTTCTGTGCGGAGTTTGCATGTTCTCCCCGTGTCCGCGTGGGTTTCCTCCGGGTGCTCCGGTTTCCCCCACAGTCCAAAGACATGCAGGTTAGGTTAACTGGTGACTCTAAATTGAGCGTAGGTGTGAATGTGAGTGTGAATGGTTGTCTGTGTCTATGTGTCAGCCCTGTGATGACCTGGCGACTTGTCCAGGGTGAACCCCGCCTTTCGCCCGTAGTCAGCTGGGATAGGCTCCAGCTTGCCTGCGACCCTGTAGAACAGGATAAAGCGGCTAGAGATAATGAGATGAGATGAAATACAAATAAATTAATTGAATTATTAGAACAAATGTGCTAAATAGGTTTTTGTTATTGGCTACACCCGCTATCATGATGAAACAGTGTGAAATTACAGCATATGGTGTAGTGGTTAGCGCTGTTGCCTCACAGCAAGAAGGTCCGGGTTCGAGCCCCGTGGCCGGCGAGGGCCTTTCTGTGCGGAGTTTGCATGTTCTCCCCGTGTCTGCATGGGTTTCTTCCGGGTGCTCTGGTTTCCCCCACAGTCCAAAGACATGCAGTTAGGTTAACATGGGGCAGCCTAAGGCTGAGGTGCCCTTGAGCGAGGCACCGAACCCGCAGCTGCTCCCCGGGCGCTGTTAGCATGGCTCCCCACTGCTCTGGGTATGTGTGTATGTGCTCATTGCTCACTTGTGTGTGTGTGTGCGCATGTGTATGTTCACTGCATCAGATGGGTTAAATGCAGAGAGGAATTTCACAAGTGTACATGTGATGAATAAAGTTGTTGTTGTTCTTCGTATCCAATGTTATTCTCTCCACATTCACTGGATATGAGCAATCGCGTGCTCTGATTGGCTACTCTACTACTAGGATATCAGCTCATATACCATGAGTAGAGAAAAACAAAATGGTGGCGCGTGTTGCTGAACTAACCGAGGACAAAAAAACTCTACTCGAAAACAAAGCTCCAAAAAAAAATAAAAAATACACCCAAAAAAACCAAAACAAAAACATGGAATGAAAGTATTTGATGGTAAGAACGTATCTTTTTTCAAGAATTATTATTTTCACATTTTTCACAAATTGCTCCTGTCATTTTGCCGGTTTGTTTACATTCTAAGCGGAAATGATTTTGTCGGACGTTTTGTATAAAGTTTTTATTTATCAAATTTGCAAAAAACAAAAATGTTCTGTTTCTCAAAATCCAGTGAATGTGGAGAGAATAAAACAGTTATTCCACTCAATCTCGCCGTACATGGATTACAGACAACTCGGTGCTACGCGCCTCGTCAGCTGTCAGCTCATGTACGACTCGATTTCATGGAATAACTGTTAATTATGTAAGTTGGTTGGACAGAAAGCTGAATATCTTTACTCTATGTGTAATAGCACAACAAGCAACAATGGCAACATAGGCTAAAAAACATAAGTGTTCTACCAGCCTGTTTCATTACTTGCATAATGTTATACTCAAAGTGATGACATAGCTACATATCTTTATCTTTTGCACATTTCTCCTCTTCTTGTTTCCTCTCTGCCCTAAACTGGGCACCTGACGGCTGACCCTAGACCTTTTCTTATCCATCGTGGGTTAATTTGGCACTCGAGTATCATTACATTACCCGTCACTAGGGTGCATCAGTCGCCCCCTAAAAATGAAAAGTTCCTCCGATCATGATGCATTTTTGTTTTTATGTTCCTTTTGGTAAGAAAACACACTGGGTGAAATATTTTGACAAAATTCAAAAGTTTAATGGCGGCACCAGGAGCTCAAAGTTATGGAAAAAGCTGCTATTTTATGACAAAATTTCGATCACTTTTCATGAAACATTATGGCACCTTATAGAGTATACCAAATATCTTAGATACACATTTTTAGTACATATTCTAAATATATTATCAAGCACAGTTTGAGTTTTAGCTGTTCATTGAATCATTGTTCAACTACTTTTAAACAATACAAATGTATTATGAATCACATTAATGCTTCTCAATCCCTTGCGAAGGTTCTTAACATGATCTCTGGCTCACAAGAAATCAATAAATGGAGTCCAACATTGTGATTCAAACCTTACGCGAAAACATAAAATAAGCGTTTTTTGGCAAAAAATGAACCTCATGGTGCCACCATTAGACTTTTGAATATGGTCAAAAAATTTTACAGGACGTCTTTATTGGTGAAAAGGAAAACCCGAACAAAAATGCATCAGAGTTTATGAAAGTGAGGGCAACTGATGCACCCTACCCGTCACCCAACAAAATCAACCAAAGAGTAAAAACTAAACCAGTTTACCTTGGTTGTGCGAAGACTGGTTTTATATTATTCTTAGCGGTTTCACACAAATCAGAAAAAAAAAAATGCAACATTGTCTGTGAACGTATATACTCTCAGTATTATGAATGAATTGTAGTTTGGTAAGAAATGGTAGCATTTCTTAGTGTGACTGACTGATTTTACTCTGCATTACAGTAATACTAGGTGTGCTATTTAATAGATTCCCCTCCTACCCCTATCTCAGACTTCTAGTGGGGAGACCCGAGGTCATTGGTCAACCTACCCCCTCCCCTCCCCATCTAGTACTTCTGAGTGGGAGACCAGGAAGCAACCTGTCTAGCTCACAAGCTAGAATCAGGGCGCCCATTCCGACAGGTTAAAAGAACCACATAGCAACATTCTCATTATCTGTAGCCGCTTTATCCTTCTACAGGGTCGCAGGCAAGCTGGAGCCTATCCCAGCTGACTACGGGTGAAAGGCGGGGTACACCCTGGACAAGTCGCCAGGTCATCACAGGGCTGACACATAGACACAGACAACCATTCACACTCACATTCACACCTACGCTCAATTTAGAGTCACCAGTTAACCTAACCTGCATGTCTTTGGACTGTGGGGGAAACCGGAGCACCCGGAGGAAACCCACGCAGACACGGGGAGAACATGCAAACTCCACACAGAAAGGCCCTCGCCGGCCACGGGGCTCGAACCCAGACCTTCTTGCTGTGAGGCGACAGCACTAACCACTACACCACCGTGCCGACATGGCAACATATTACTGACATATGTCGCCGTGCAAATTAGCGACAGAAAAAACACAAATCTCAAAATTCAGGTGTTTTTGTGCCGGCGCCTCATGCCGCTGCCCATGCCTAAATCCGCCACTGGTACAGCAGATAACTTTGCTGCTTCTCAGCTTCAAGGTCCCCAGTTTGAGCCATGTGTACCATCACTGTGGCACAACAGTGGCCTTTACCCTACCATTAAACCTGTATTATAAATCAGCTCAGCTATATGTAAAGGACAGCATTAAACTCTTCTGTAGCCTTCCACCACTTTTTCTTTGGTTCAGTGAGTGTGTGTTCTGAAACGCAGCTTTGTTTTGTGCAGCCGTACGTGTGCGTGCCAGGGAAAGGACAATGAGACCTGTGGTGCTTCATTCTCTTTCGGGTGTTCTTGGAGCATGTACTTTAATGGGTGTAAATATGCTCGCAGCAAGACCCCCCGCAAATTCAGACTGCAGGGAGAACACCCCAAGGAGGTGAGTGACTGTATCTGAATTAGAAAGTTTTCCTTTACATTACATACGGTTATGAGTGTTATTACTATGATCGTGTGACGATGCTCATAAAGGATTGAAGTGAATTACGAGTTGCAGAGCATGCATTTCAATGCAAATTGATTGTAAACACAAACAGCTACCATTACACAGCCAACCAGAGATGCATTTCGTGTTTTGTATCTTACTAAATAATAAACAATACTGAAATGTTTGTCATATTATGAATATCTTGCTTATTTAAGATATTTCATGCTAACAAGGCTGTACTGTATCTCAACTGCCCAGAAAACAGTACATCTGGAAACAAACGTGTTCTGGCATTTTCACTCCACAGGAGGAACTTCTCAGGGACAACTTCCAGGATTTGGCTACTAAAGTGGCACCTGTATATAAGAAGCTGGCCCCTCAGGCATACCAAAACCAGGTAAGAGCTGCTATACTCTCAGAAATAATCATCCAAGGATAAGCCCCCCCCTGTTTTTCCGAACTTAACAGGTCATACTCTGGGTTCTGTTGTCCTGAGCACAAGGTGGCTATGGAACTGGCAAAAATGCTGTGCCTAAAGCCTCGGTCACAACCGGCCGTACGTGCTCCTACGGCTGGTCTACGTGCAAAAAACGCAAGAAACGCACGGAGGGCGCGCGTGTGACGTGCTGATTTTCGAGCCGTAGACCGGCCGCAGAGGTTCTTTGTCATGTCAAACAAACTCTACGGGCGCTTACGTTTTTCAGGTTGCAAGACAAACTTACGGCCAACGTGCGTCTTTCTCCACGAACAAAAAAAACGCAGCGATTTGGGAAACACCAAAAATCGCACGGCCAAAAAATCATACGTCCGGTTGTGACCTAGGCTTAAGTAGACTGAACATGCAGGTAGTTCCACATATTACTAACCCCATATCCAGAAAAGTTGGAATATTTTCCAGAATGCAATAAAAAACAAAAGTATGTGATTTGTTAATTCACATGAACCTTTATTTAACCGATAAAAGTACAAAGAAAAGATTTTCAATAGTTTTATTGACCAACTCAGTTGCATTTTGTAAATATAAAGTTAGACTTTGAAAACACACTCAAAAAAAAAGTTGGGACAGAGGCAAAATAAGACTGAAAATTTTATAGGATATTCAAGTAACACCATTTTGGAAGATTCCACAATAAGCAGGTGAATTGCTATCATGACTGGGTATAAAAGGAGCAGCATGAAAGGCACAGTCTTTGCAAGCAAGGATGGGGCGTGGCTCACTGCTTTGTGCAAAAATTCATGAGAGAAATTTTAGTCAATTCAAAAAGAACATTTCTCAACAAAAGATTTTAGGTCTTTCAGAATCTACAGTCCATAATATCGTGAAAAGATTCAGGGAAATCTCAGTGCGTAAAGAGTGAGGTTGGAAACCGCTGCTGAATGTGCGTGACCTGACGAATATAGCCACATGGGCTTGGGAGTTCTTCGGAAAACTGTTGTCACTTGACGCAGTCCGCACCTGCATCCAGAAATGCAACCTGAAACTGGAGGAAGCCATTCATCGATTCTATGCAGAAACGCTGCTGATTTCTCTGGGTCTGAACTCATCTCAGATGGACCAAAAGACAGTAGAAGCATGTGCTGTGGTCAGAGGAGTCCACATTTCAGATTGTTTTCAGGAAAACCAGATGTCAAGTTCTCACGCTCATCCAGTTTGTAATCAGAGGAAGGCACCAGCATCTGTGATGGTAAGGGGGGCATCAGTGCCCATGGAACGGGTGAGTTGCATGTGTGTGAAGGTACCATTGATATACCGGGATGTTAGGGAGACATATTCATGAAGACAACGTCTCTTCCCAGGAAGTCCATGCTTATTTGAGCAGGACAATGCCAGGCCTCATTCTGCTCAGGCTACAACAGCGTGCCTTTGTAGACACAGAGTGCGTGTGCTTGACTGGCCTGCTGCCAGCCCAGATCTGTCTCCTATGGAGAATGTATGGTGCATCATGAAGAGGAGAATCAGACAACAGTGACCATGGACTGTTGAACAGCTGAAGTCTTGTATCAAGCAAAGAATGGACAAAAATTCCAAATGCAAAACTGCAACAATTCGCATCTTCAGATCCCATAGAATTAAAAAGTGTTATTAAAAGGAAAGGTGATGTAACACAATGCTAATAATGCCTCTGTCCCAACTTTTTTTTTGAGTGTGTTTCAGGCATCAAATTCTAACTTCATTTATATTTACAAAATATAATCAAGTTGGTCAGTAAAACGCTTGAAAAGCTTTTCTTTCTACTTTTGTTAGTTAAATAAAGGTTCACATGAAATAACATCACAGATTTTTGTTTTATTGCATTCTGGAAAATATCCAAACTTTTCTGGAAATGGGGTTAGTATGTACTACTCTGAAAAGGATACGACTCCGAAAACCAAACCACCACATCATAGCCAACTCGCTGCTTCGTGCAAGTGATAAAACATGACATTTTAAAAGGAAATTCACTATATGCACACACACACACACACACACACACACACACACACACACTTCTGCATTCACAATTAGCCAGCTGTTTCCCTTCAGATGCGCATATACATGAAGTGTGAGAAATATGTAATTGCATTAACGTTCATGGGCGGCACGGTGGTGTAGTGGTTAGCGCTGTCGCCTCACAGCAAGAAGGTCCGGGTTCGAGCCCCGTGGCCGGCGAGGGCCTTTCTGTGCGGAGTTTGCATGTTCTCCCCGTGTCCGCGTGGGTTTCCTCCGGGTGCTCCGGTTTCCCCCACAGTCCAAAGACATGCAGGTTAGGTTAACTGGTGACTCTAAATTGAGCGTAGGTGTGAATGTGAGTGTGAATGGTTGTCTGTGTCTATGTGTCAGCCCTGTGATGACCTGGCGACTTGTCCAGGGTGTACCCCGCCTTTCGCCCGTAGTCAGCTGGGATAGGCTCCAGCTTGCCTGCGACCCTGTAGAACAGGATAAAGCGGCTACAGATGATGAGATGAGATGAGACATTAACGTTCATTTAAAAAAAAATCACAGTTTCATTAGTTAGGCATTAAACTTGGGACAGGGGAACATGCCCATAAACTAATCTGAGCTTGCTGGACATCTTGTATTAAAAAAAAAAACACATGAACGTCTCTCTGAGCCAGTAAAACCATGAATGCCAAAGCACTGCTTCATAGTCAGCTTCTCAGTTTATTTCCTCAGCTCGAGGATCTCTTCTCCAAGAGACACATTTTCATCGAGAGCTAAGTCGACGACTGTGGGATCCGGAGCCGAAGCATAGTCGTGGTCCTTGAGGATTGTACTAGCCTCCTTGCCTGGTGTATCATACTCTGCCGGTCTCTCTCTCTTTTCCCAAACCCCACCTTAGAAGTGGAACAGAGAAACTGTTCTACTCGAGCAATGCCGGAACTGCTTCTTTCTTTAATGTTCGCTGCCCTTTTTTAAACTGCCGGCTACAAATTCAGGTATGGGGATTAACTGTAAAGTTCTCCCTCTGGATAGCGACAAACCGTTTTCCGCCGGTTTCCACATCAGAGGGAAATGTATGACCACTAAGTACTTACTTGAGGCTTATCACAAAGGCACACAGCAATGCTCAGCTGTAATGTTATCAGTTCATTACAAACTTCTTTTTCTGAGATATAGTCGCCACTTGACAAAAATAGTAGCAACAGCCTGGATAGCAGAATGTTCAATGAAGCACAGAGATGGAAGTTACCGTAGAAACACACTGAACACAGAAGCATAAGGGAGAATAAAGTGTGTGCTAGTCTGTTTTCAAGCAGCTGTGTATGCTATTTTTTCTGCAGTGTGCAACTGAGAAAGCGGCATCAGACTGTCGGCTGGGGCTTAAAGAAGGACGGCCCTTTTCTGGTATCACTGCATGCATGGACTTCTGTGCCCATGCTCACAAAGACCAACATAACCTCCATAACGGCTGCACTGTGGTATGGAGCGTGTGTGTTTTTGTCAGGACTTTTGATGTGTAGTATAAGGAATGAACATGCTCATCTTATCTTATCTGTACAGTTATGTTTCTGTGAGCATTTAACCTCGATTGACCGATGATGCATAAAAGCCAATATACTTTGGTGTTTTTGGTAGCAAATCAAATACATATTAAAAACAAGTCTGGGATTCAGACCAAGGTCCATGTTTGGCTAACAAACTAAAGTGAGACCTTAGTATGAGTCACCATAATCAATATCTCTATAGTTAATTCTGTAGTAAGATTTCAAAGGTTTAAGTACTGGCAAAATGAGGTACAATTATGTATTTTTTTTTCCATACAACATTAAATGGCTAAAACTCGAACTAAGAATTGTTGATGGACTAATTTCTTGTTTTCAGGTTTGCACTCTTACAAAAGAGGACAATCGGGCAGTGGGTGTAATCCCAGATGATGAACAGCTTCATGTGCTTCCGCTTTATAAGATATCTTTGACTGATGAGTTTGGCAGTGAAGAGAACCAGCGCATGAAGATGCAGACCGGTGCAATCCAGGTGCTCAGCAAGTTCCGCCGGGAGGTCCGGAAGCTTCCAGAGCCTGCCAAGTCCTGCCGGCAGCGACGGCTAGAGGCCAAGAAAGCTGCATCTGAGAAAAAGAACAAGAAACAGCAGCTGTCGGAAACACCCGAAAAGATGGTTAAGAAAGAAATTTCCCTGCAAGGCAATAAAGGTGAGACTGTCGCCTATGCAGAAACATAATTGGCTGGATGTTCCACATGCCTGGTTATCCATTCACCAGTGTAAAATGGTAAACAAACATTGTGCTTTATATGTAAAAGTCTATGTACTCACAATCGCATGCCCAGGTTTGAAATTTAGATTCCTGTATTCAGTGTAACAAAATTGCTATCTAGTGTCTCATCATGGTGTAATTTTTTATGCTTATAATTTTTGTCTCCTTTCAGAAATTCCAAAAGAAGAGGTGAAGCCCACCATGAAAAAAGAATTGGTTGACCACTTTCAGGCTTTCAATGGAGTCTTGGATGGCTACTCGCCCCTTGGGAATGCCAAAATGTGTCCTGACCCCTACATTATAAATGGTGCCTACTCTTCCTATCCTGGTCCCTATGCAAGAGGTAGCCTGCCTTCCAACAGCCAGTCTTCTACACACAGCCCCATCAATGGCTTCCATCCAAACCTCCAAGGGATGTCCTACAGTTACTACAACTATGCGCCGAAAGGACTTTTACCCCCAGAAGTCTTGGGTTATGTGGGTCATAATGGGACCTGTCCCAAGGCTGCTGGAGAAGAACAGAAACCCAATATCCAGAGTCTTCAGACCAGGCTGGTACCAAACCATGCTGATCACCACCACCACCAAGGGGTCACTATGGCCAACCACAGCTACCTACACGAGTCTAAGCTTTCTGAGTCCCCAGCACCACCTAAACGTACTCCATCTGCACCTCCAGATCAGATGCACCATGCAACTCCGATCATCAAGCAGGAGCCCATGGAAGTACCTCTATATGACAGAACTGTTGGACACGTCCGAAGTTGCCCCGTCACTCCCAGTGTCACCCCACAACCCGACACCTGGCTGGGGCACACACCTAATGGCAGCTTAGCATCCAAGGGCTGGGATGGAAATCTCAGACCAGGTCAAGTTCATTCACCCTTCACTCCAGAAAAGCAACGGCTCCACCAGCAGCACCATAGCCAAATTCAGCATTCTAAATATGCCCAACAGCAGCAGCAATGGCGCTCCTACCCTGGAACTCCAGTAGCCTCCCCTGATCCCTCTCCAACCCTTAAGACAGGCCCATCTCCAGCTCCTTCCCCTCACCCAGCTACCCCACAACACTGGAGTAGTCCTGCCCCCAGTCCACAGCCCAAGGCTTGGGGTCAACCAGGGTCCTTGGGTTATGGTCATGGGGGACTTAGACAGGGAACCCCTGTTGGGGCTTTCCCAGACAAGATGCTGGCTGAGGCAGCAGAGATCCAAGGATCCACTCCCCTGGGCCTCCAGGAGAGGGCATGGAAATCTGGAGGTGCCTCTGCAGCAGGAAGCAATCCGTCCCCTGCTCCAGAAGGTCGTCTGTTTCCAGATGCACTGCAGAAAGTGAATGGACAGGCATGCTGGGATAGTGAGATAGAAAGTGAACGGGAGCCTGAAGAGGAGGTGTGGTCAGACAGTGAGCACAACTTCCTGGATCCCAATATTGGAGGTGTAGCAGTGGCTCCTGGACATGGTTCCATTCTCATTGAATGTGCCAGACGGGAGCTACATGCCACCACACCCTTGAAAAAACCAGATCGCAGTCACCCTACCCGCATCTCCTTGGTGTTCTACCAGCATAAGAATTTGAATCAGCCCTGTCATGGACTGGCACTGTGGGAAGCCAAAATGAAGCTGCTGGCTGAGAGAGCGAGGCAGAGGCAACAGGAGGCCGCTCTTCTGGGCCTTTCACAGGAAGACATCAAAGCTTACGCAAAGAAACGCAAGTGGGCTGATGGATTAGTGAGTTCCACCTCTGAGCCAACCAAGGACAAGCGGGAAGGGGTTACACGACTGGCCCCCACACAGCACACCACCACCATGGTCACAGTATCACCCTACGCCTTCACTCGGGTCACAGGGCCCTACAGTTGCTTCATGTGACCTCAGTAAAATGGGAGCAGGAAATAGAAGTACAGGATGGAAAAGAAAAATCCCATTCTCCTTATGGCCCTGTATTTCTCTCTACTCTGTATCCCGTCCCAGACCAACGATGGTGGATGAAGAAATACATTTTTTAAATTTTTTATTTTATTTTATTTTTTTTACCTCATGTTTTGGTGGCAGTTTGGGAGTCCCCCAAATGAACATGCTACCTATGGTGCTCTTGTTCTCTCCAAAATGGAAGGGATTCTAGTTTACCCTTCCTAAGTGAATTTAATGATTCTAATATTATTTCTATTATCAATATTATAATTACTATTGTTGCTGTTGATGTTATTGCAGGTATTGTTATTATATTATGAAGATGACTATTTTTATTTTAACTGTATTGTTTTTCCTCAGTGTCATTATTATGATTGTTTTAAGATTTCCCCCCCTCGCTTGATGAGGAACAATCTCGTCTTCGTCGCTCTTGCTTGTTCAATATGAATGTCTGAACGAGTTGAATGAATTTTGCGCTTTTTTTTTTTTTTTTTGCCTTTTAACCATCAACCTGTTCATAAAGCAGCACCTTCACATCACTGCGAGCCAAGTGTCTACAACTTACGCAAGATACTCTGGAGAAGGACAGTGTTTGTCAGTGGGCTAGGTCCATTCTACAGTCACAAAGTGTGCAACCAAAACAAGTGACTGAAGCTGTGGCACCAGTGCTGGCCTTTCTACTCCGTGCCACTCTCATACCGAGTCTTTTCCTGGTCCAATGGTGCTTTTTTTGTCTTAGCTGTCATTTGCCCTCATCATCATGGCAGCCGGCACTGGACCAAGGTGCTCTCTAACAGCAGAAAAGGTCCAGTTAAGCAACCAGCTGACCTGATTAGATGTCATTGCCTGAGGCATCCTCATCAACCAGATGGTGCTGACTCATTTCTTCATGGTGCAGTATCTAGTTCCTATCAGTGAAACAACAGTAGGTCAGTGCTGTCTCTGAGGTGCTACTGCAGTTTGGCCCACCCTAAGAATGACCTAGCGTGGGACCTGTGCTCTGCAGCACGAATTAGCTATTTTAACCTGTAAACTGCTGGAGTTGTAGAACTTTCCTCCAAATGTGAGGTAGTTAGCTGACAGGCTAAAGCTTAAGTGAAAGAGAGACCATTCAAGGAGATTGGTGCTACTCACTAGTCTTTCCATGCCTCTTCGTCTGCTTTTGCCCTGACAGCTGATCTCCCCCTAACACCTGGAATTTAGGTGCTTCTGTTCAACACTTTTTATTTTTTTTTTTTCACGTGTAATTGTGGGGAGAGCTGAAGGGCTGCAGTTGGTTTACAAAAGGCAGTAGGCTTCTTGGTGCTTACAGATCACAGATAGTCTGGTGCTTTTGAAGCTGTCCTCTAGTTCTTTACCTCATGTTGAGACGTTGTACCCGGTCACAACATGCTACTAATACACGGGCTCTAGAGACCGTAGGTCTTTGGCCTACATTCACATACTTATCTACTTTTTTTTTTTTTAATATTATTTATTACATTATAATGACTATGATGATTATTGTTATTGTGCTTGCTGTAATTGTTTTGTTTCATTTTAAGCAAATTGTAAATAGAAGAAAAGATTTTATAAAAGCACTTTTAATCTTGATTTTAAGGAGGAAAAATGATAATGGAATATTGACAACTTGAATCCTAATTTTTTTTTATGGAATTTTATTGGGAGAGATAGAAATGTAAATAATTAAATATTTAGGTAAGATTATTTAACTGGTGAGGAATAAATCATGAATGATTCCTTTAATTTTTAGTTGTCAGCATGTTAAGCCCTCAATCCTAGAAGAAGAAAGCTGGTCCTGGTCAGTACTCTTTCTCTGACACTTATGGGGCCCTGCTGTGTATCCTCTGTACTTAGTATACTGCTGTTCTTTTTAATAAGTACTGTACTTAGACCGATACCTCTGAACAAGCACCTATAGCAGCTTCCTCTTTCGACACATGACCCAGACAGACTTGAGAACAAAACCTACAGCAACACACAATTGGAGGTTTTCACAGGATAATATCATCATCACGCGACATGGTAATTATAACCCTGTACACCCTTGGTCTCTCTCTCTCTCTCTCTCTCTCTCTCTCTCTCTCTCACACACACACATGTGGTTTCAGCTTAAAAAAAACACACAACAAAGATGACTTTCCTGTTTAAAAGCTCAAGAGAAAGGCTGTGCATGATGTGTCTTGCACTGTAACAGATTTTCAGTAGGACGTGATTTTACACCTTAGCAAGTTTCATAAATGTAATTTCTTCTTAAGGTGTGAAACTCTTTTTAGATAATTGTGTTTCAGGTTTGTGTTTTCTTGAAGCCACTTGATTTCATATTTGACAGAAGGTAAATTTTTAACCATGGTGCTACCTGTAGAGGTCACTGTAGAAATGCAGAACATAGCAAAAGCTATGTTGTTTTCAAAGTCTTTATATGAGCCATTGTCTTGGTTTTAAGTGTATAGGAAATGTCTATGGTGCTGACTGCTTTTTCAAAATGTCCTTACTTAATCATGTCGAAAGATGCTAATGCTCATGATTTCAAAAGCACTCAGATATTTTGTCAGCGCTCTCTCTCTCTCTTTCTCTCTCAACCCTAATCCCAAACAACAGAACATGGTACTTGAAACAGATATTTAGAATCAAATGATACTATACAGGTATAAATATTAAACTTGTATGCTATGGAGATGAACAGACTGTTAACCTTTTTTCCATTCTTTTGATTATACCCAGGCGTTCTTTACTTACTCTCACACACAAACACACTCGAGCTCAAATGCATTTTGTCCCCATCTCTCAGCACTCAGCATCAAAATCAGCATCGTGATCATACCGTTTTGCTTATTAAATAATGGCAAAAAATAACAACAAAACAAACAAACAAAACCCCACAAATAACTGGCAGCTACATTCCTATTAGTTAAAGATTGTTATTGGTTCTATTGTTTCATGTCAAGTATGCAGTATGTTTTTAAAAAAAAAAAAGTTTTTCTTTTGTTTGGTCTCTCCCTGTAGCTGTTTGGTGTATTATGTGAATACATAGTGTATGTGGTAAAACCCACAATACTGTTTTATGTTCTTTAAAATAAAAAAGAAAAGAAAGAAATAAAAATACCTTTGCCTTCTTGTATTGGTTTATAATCCCATCGTGTTTTCACGCTTACAAATTTGTAACGAAAAAAAAAGACACCACTATCATGCTAGCTAGCTGTTGCTAATGCTAACACTTACTGGTTCCACCTCTGACAGCTGCAGGAACGCTTGGAGTATGTCCTGCGCAAAACGCCTAGTGACCTAGTGGTTACTCTCAGCCTGTTTATATTTTATAGCATCTGTTAAACTGTGTGCATTTGCTCATAGCAGAAATGATATTTTACACTTCAACTCTTCAAAACCCAGTTATACCATCTGAACGCCTTCCTAAAGTCAACACTAAACCATATGTTGAGGGTTAATTTACAGAATTTCAGGTGCATCATAACTACTAGGTGTGATTATAATTAGTCAATCGTAATGGAGCACAACATGACTTTCACCATCATGCAATCAGTAATACAGTCCGACAAACATCGGTGATCAAGCTGCAGGTAAGGAAATGCAAACTCGATCAGCATTTGGACAATAAAATGTAGTTTTACATTAAAATTCTATTGGGGTATTACTTCACCAATGATCTCAATTTGATCCACTACGTTTTGAGCAATCTAAGGAGTGAGTTCATTTCATTGGACTATATATGTGTTCAAAATATTTTTTTGAACCAGGCTGCCCAGTGGGCAACCTGAAGCAAAAAGTTAGGTTGCCCCACTTTTAAGTCCCTGATTTCTGCAAATTAAGTACTTAACCTCTTAAAAATGCATAGAAGCAGTAAACACAAAAGCCATATAACAGTATATTGACTTTTCATTGTATACCATTCCAATATTCTCCGTATACCATTCAGTTTAGGAAACACATAGGAAAGTGTAAAGTTTCTCATCTCATTCATCTCATTATCTGTAGCCGCTTTATCCTGTTCTACAGGGTCGCGGGCGAGCTGGATCCTATCCCAGCTGACTACGGGCGA
Organism: Neoarius graeffei; assembly: GCF_027579695.1. Classification (NCBI taxonomy): domain Eukaryota; kingdom Metazoa; phylum Chordata; class Actinopteri; order Siluriformes; family Ariidae; genus Neoarius; species Neoarius graeffei. The sequence goes on from NC_083592.1 coordinate 56,560,224, forward strand.
AAGGCGGGGTACACCCTGGACAAGTCGCCAGGTCATCACAGGGCTGCACATAGACACAGACAACCATTCACACTCACATTCACACCTACGCTCAATTTAGTCACCAGTTAACCTAACCTGCATGTCTTTGGACTGTGGGGGAAACCGGAGCACCCGGAGGAAACCCACGCGGACACGGGGAGAACATGCAAACTCCGCACAGAAAGGTCCTCGCCGGCCCCGGGGCTCGAACCCAGGACCTTCTCGCTGTGAGGCGACAGCGCTAACCACTACACCACCGTGCCGCCCCGTGTAAAGTTTCTGTCAATGTTTATCATGCTTGTATGATGAAAAACTTGCAAAGATATTTATCTAAATACATGACCTACTCATTCTAAACCTGCCGAGCTTCACCGGCGAAGCTCTCAACCCCAGAGGGTTAAAAATCAGAACAATGGCCACGCTCTCAAAGCAATCTGCCAACATTGTTTTCATTGTAGTACAATGGAAATACAAGTGTTTTGGAATTACCCCAGCACGACAAAGATTTACAATGAAATTTGAAGATAATAACTGAGAGTTACAAACCTGACGGGGCAGTGATGAGATCCTCTTTTTTTCTGCCGCCGCTTTGTGCGTCGCCGAGCCCTCATGTACAGTGATACTTGTTATCTTCATCGTTTTACAACCACTGACTAATGCAATTCTGCCTCCTGACTTGTCGAATTCTATGCACCAGTCACGAAGCATCTTTTCGGTCTCTTCTCCTGTGTCGTGACTAGGGTGCATCAGTTGCCCCCTAAAAATGAAAAGTTCCTCCGATCATGATGCATTTTTGTTTTTATGTTCCTTTTGGTAAGAAAACACACTGGGTGAAATATTTTGACAAAATTCAAAAGTTTAATGGTGGCACCAGGAGCTCAAAGTTATGGAAAAAGCTGCTATTTTATGACAAAATTTCGATCACGTTTCATGAAACATTATGGCACCTTATAGAGTATACCAAATATCTTAGATACACATGTTTAGTACATATTCTAAATATATTATCAAGCACAGTTTGAGTTTTAGCTGTTCATTGAATCATTGTTCAACTACTTTTAAACAATACAAATGTATTATGAATCACATTAATGCTTCTCAATCCCTTGCAAAGGTTCTTAACATGATCTCTGGCTCACAAGAAATCAATAAATGGAGTCCAACATTGTGATTCAAACCTTACGCGAAAACATAAAATAAGCGTTTTTTGGCAAAAAATGAACCTCATGGTGCCACCATTAGACTTTTGAATATGGTCAAAAAATTTTACAGGACGTCTTTATTGGTGAAAAGGAACACCCAGACAAAAATGCATCAGATTTTATGAAAGTGAGGGCAACTGATGCACCCTAGTCGTGACATAGCCATGGGCGTCCTGCTTGCCATGACTCTTGAAAGCCGTATCTATGGGCATGTTTTGAAGGCTTCCCTGCCATCGTCTGCTCACTAGCCGTTTCCTCTTGCTGTACTTCCGTTTCGGTCCAGGACGTTCCTTGTCCTTGCTCTTCTGGACTTTCACTTGTCGCATCAGTCTCACTGTCGTCTCCTCGACTAGCTGACTTGGAAAATACTTGAACAAAGTGCTTTGACTCACCATGTTCACAAAACTCCGAGAAAGTTCCAGAAAACTTGAAACGTCATGATGTCATAACGAGGCTCAGGGTTCGTAAATTTTCTCTGTCAATCAATGTCCGGGAGTGATTCGCTGCCTGTACCGCAAGCGTCTTTGCCACAAAATTAGGTAGCGTGCTGCATATATATATATATATATATATATATATATATATATATATATATATATAATGGTTTATCTTCTGAATACCTTTATATTTAGTGTGAATGTACAGTGGTGCTTGAAAGTTTGTGAACCCTTTAGAATTTTTTATTTCTGCATAAATATGACCTAAAACATCATCAGATTTTCACACAAGTCCTAAAAGTAGATAAAGAGAACCCAGTTAAACAAATGAGACAAAAATATTATACTTGGTCATTTATTTATTGAGGAAAATGATCCAATATTACATATCTGTGAGTGGCAAAAGTATGTGAACCTCTAGGATTAGCAGTTAATTTGAAGGTGAAATTAGAGTCAGGTGTTTTCAATCAATGGGATGACAATCAGGTGTGAGTGGGCACCCTGTTTTATTTAAAGAACAGGGATCTATCAAAGTCTGATCTTCACAACACATGTTTGTGGAAGTGTATCATGGCACGAACAAAGGAGATTTCTGAGGACCTCAGAAAAATTATTATTGATGCTCATCAGGCTGGAAAAGGTTACAAAACCATCTCTAAAGAGTTTGGACTTCATCAATCCACAGTCAGACAGATTGTGTACAAATGGAGGAAATTCAAGACCATTGTTACCCTCCCCAGGAGTGGTCAACCAACAAAGATCACTCCAAGAGCAAGGCGTGTAATAGTCAGTGAGGTCACAAAGGACCCCAGGGTAACTTCTAAGCAACTGAAGGCCTCTCTCACATTGGCTAATGTTAATGTTCATGAGTCCACCATCAGGAGAACACTGAACAACAATGGTGTGCATGGCAGGGTTGCAAGGAGAAAGCCACTGCTCTCCAAAAAGAACATTGCTGCTCGTCTGCAGTTTGCTAAAGATCACGTGGACAAGCCAGAAGGCTATTGGAAAAATGTTTTGTGGACAGATGAGACCAAAATAGAACTATTTGGTTTAAATGAGAAGCATTATGTTTGGAGAAAGGAAAACACTGTATACCAGCATAAGAACCTTATCCCATCTGTGAAACATGGTGGTGGTAGTGTCATGGTTTGGGCCTGTTTTGCTGCATCTGGGCCAGGATGGCTTGCCATCATTGATGGAACAATGAATTCTGAATGATACCAGCGAATTCTAAAGGAAAATGTCAGGACATCTGTCCATGAACTGAATCTCAAGAGAAGGTGGGTCATGCAGCAAGACAACGACCCTAAGCACACAAGTCGTTCTACCAAAGAATGGTTAAAGAAGAATAAAGTTAATGTTTTGGAATGGCCAAGTCAACGTCCTGACCTTAATCCAATGGAAATGTTGTGGAAGGACCTGAAGCGAGCAGTTCATGTGAGGAAACCCACCAACATCCCAGAGTTGAAGCTGTTCTGTACGGAGGAACGGGCTAAAATTCCTCCAAGCCGGTGTGCAGGACTGATCAACAGTTACCGCAAACGTTTAGTTGCAGTTATTGCTGCACAAGGGGGTCACACCAGATACTGAAAGCAAAAGTTCACATACTTTTGCCACTCACAGATATGTAATATTGGATCATTTTCCTCAATAAATAAATGACCAAGTATAATATTTTTGTCTCATTTGTTTAACTGGGTTCTCTTTATCTACTTTTAGGACTTGTGTGAAAATCTGATGATGTTTTAGGTCATATTTATGCAGAAATATAGAAAATTCTAAAGGGTTCACAAACTTTCAAGCACCACTGTAGACTTCTGTACTTCCAACAGAAACACTGATTAGTTTTGTTTTTGGTGGATAGTGAGAGCTTAACTGGTTCAAAAAAGGATCCAAAGGAAATTCGACTTCTGGCCCCGACAACAAACAAATGGTCAAAAAATAGCCAAAAATGTTGCACACACTAATATTTTTTTGGACCATCTTCAGCTTTGATTACAACACACATTCACCATGGCATTATTTCAACAACCTTATGCAATGTCACAGCATTTATTTCCATCCAGATTTGCAGTAAGTTTTTGCCGAGATCTTATCTTGATGACAGGAGAGTTGAACCATCGATGGGATTAAGGTCAGGACCCTGTGGTGGTTAATTCATTTGTGAAAATGATTCCTCATGCTCCCTGAACCACTCTTTTACTATCTGAGCCCTAATTTTATTCCCATGCCATCAGAGAAGAAAATAATTAATTAATGGATAACCTGGTTATTCAGTACTTTCAGGTCGTCAGCTAACTTCATTTTATTGCCCCATAATGTTACTGATCCTCGACCTGAATAACCGAATCAACCCCAGATCACAACACTGCCTTGTACAGTGGCCACTATGCATGATGGGCAGTGCTGTAGTCAAGTCACTAAACCACGAGTCCAAGTCCAGTCTTGAGTTCCCAGTACTCAAGTCCAAGCTTGTTCGTCGCTCAGCAAGCCCCACTATCAACAGGGCAAATAACATAAGAGAGGGTTCATCAGTCAGCAAGCAAGCCTTGCTATCAACAGAGCAATGAACATAGTGTGTCACTTCCTTCTCTGGGTGGAGTCTTACCAAATGACGATTGAAGTTCGAGGTTGTCCCCGTCGTCTCCTCGATAGTTCTTCTACATATGGAACACATAGCAGTGCATTTTTTCCCACTGCACGAGAAGTCTGTATAAGCAAAGCAGACAATCCTAGCGGCGTCTCTCCAGGCATTTTAGCACCATTAACGTTAGTTTGTTCCTGAACATGACGCATGAACAGGTGCATGTGCATTCTCTTCCACGAAATTAGTATAAAAATTAAAGTAGATATAAAATATCTTATGCCAAATTATTATGGTATGTTACAAAAAATAAAGAAAAAATCCACATCCTTGTCTCCAATTTATGAGTCCGAATGCAGTTCATGTACGAGTCCGAGTCATCAGCGCTCAAATACAAGTCAAGTCACGAGTCCTTAAAATTAGGGCACGAGTCGGACTCGAGTACTACAAGCCTGATGATGGGGCATCACTTCATGAGCTTCCCTTCTTACCCTGACACGCCCATAGCTTTGGAACAGGGTCAATCTGGACTCATCAGACCACATGACCTTTTTCCGTTGTTCCAAAGTCCAATCTTTATGTTCCCTAAAAAAGTGAAGCCTTTTCTCCTGATTCGTCTCACTAATGCGTGGTTTTGTTATGGACACACAGTTGTTTGGTCCCAGTCCTGTGAGTTCTTTTTGAGTTCATTTTGTGGGTGAGGAAATGTTCTTACTTTCATTATTAAACAGTTCTGAGTTCTCATCTCATCTCATTATCTCTAGCCGCTTTATCCTGTTCTACAGGGTCGCAGGCGAGCTGGAGCCTATCCCAGCTGACTACGGGCGAAAGGCGGGGTACACCCTGGACAAGTCGCCAGGTCATCACAGGGCTGACACATAGACACAGACAACCATTCACACTCACATTCACACCTACGCTCAATTTAGAGTCACCAGTTAACCTAACCTGCATGTCTTTGGACTGTGGGGGAAACCGGAGCACCCGGAGGAAACCCACGCGGACACGGGGAGAACATGCAAACTCCGCACAGAAAGGCCCTCGCCGGCCACGGGGCTCGAACCCAGGACCTTCTTGCTGTGAGGCGACAGCGCTAACCACTACACCACCGTGCCGCCCAGTTCTGAGTTCTACTGTCAATTTTTTTTTTAATGATTCAACTTCAATTTTATTTTTAATTGTTTTAAATTTCACCTTTATTTAACCAGGAAAGTCCCACTGAGATTAAGGGTGTATTCAGACCAGGATAGTTCGATAGTTCACTTGCTTTGGTCTGAACCAAATGTTTTTTTTATTTTTTCATTTTGGTGCGATTCGTTTTCACACTGTACATTTTAGTAAGCGGACCAAAATCTGTCAACAAAGCTACGCGCCCTGAGGTCGTTCAGCTATTGGTCAGAGACGACACGCGCACAAAGCGTTAAGTTCAAAAGTAGTCATGGAGGCTTTCCGTGCTGTTATTCTTTTTAATGTCATCAAAGCTATATGTTTTTTCCAGTTTTTACTGTTTTCACAATTGTGCGATTACTATGCTGTTGTACAAGTAATTTATCAACGACGACGACGACAAAGGGCAAGGCGGCTACGGAGGATAGCGCTGATGAGCGCACATCATGTTGTGACAGTTCTGGCTCTTCACGCAATAGATGAATTTCTTTTTTGCGTCGCTAGTACCGCCACTTTTTGAAAGAATGTCCCTGATTTTAATGTAGGTCTGACGGAGTTTCTTCACTTTTAGCCGACATTGTTCTGGGGAGCGCGTGAACCCCTTCTCCTTCATTTTCTCACTGAATACAGCAAACACGTCGGCATTTTTGTGTGTTCTCTCCAAAAGCTCAGATAATGTGGACATCTGCCCATATATCCACAAGGGTACGCGTTTCTTCCTCGGCCCACGTTTGCCCCCTACTCATTTTTTGTACTCTGTAGTCTAGCCTACCACTGGTCTGAATGACTGAACGACTGTTGTAAGGTTCCCTTGACAACCGAAACAGTGTTTGCACTTTGCGGTGGAGTGTCAAGACTCTGTTTCCCATAATGCTCGACAAACGACGGAAGCTCCCGAGGTACAAAAAAGCAAAACTGTCGGATTAGGTCCGGTCTGCTTTCACACCTCTAAAAGATCTGCACCAGGGTTCCTTTGGTCCGGACCGAGTCCGACCTTGCAGCTCGGTCTCGGTCCGCTTGTTTGGTCCGGACCAGAGTTCGGTGGTTTGTATTCAGACCAACCCAAAAGGTCCAGACCAAGGGAAATTTGGTTCGTTTGGTTGTTTGGTCCGGACCAAACAACGTAGGTGTGAATATGCCATAAGAATCTCTTTTTCAAGGGAGACCTGGCCGAGACAGACAGCAGCACAAATAAAGCATAGTTACAAACAAACAATGTAGAAAACAAAATTAAAAGAACTAAACAATGTCTTAAGATTTCGGCTTTATAACCAGGTGAGCTAAAAAACAGTGACATTTTAGCCAATCAGTCTCCAGCTTTTTCATTCTGGATTTAAAAGCATTTAGTGAGATTAAGTCACTAAGTTTCAAGTTCTGGCACAGAATATGCAAAAGTCCTTTTTCCAATTTCTGTGTAAGCATTTGAAACTACTATTTGAAGATACTAGAGCACCATGTTCATGTTTCGCTGTATGAGTTTTTAAATAAGCATGGTCTAATTTTCAAGAAACAATCAGGCTTTAGACCATATCATTCTTGTGAGACTGCACTTATATTGCTTGTAGACGACCTGCTCACTAACATGGACAACAGAATGATAACTGGCCTCACCCTAATCGACTATCGAAAAGCTTTCGATCTTGTGGACCATGATGTGTTACTGAAAAAGCTTGAGGTTTATCAACTGTCCGAAACAGCAATTCTCTGGTTCAAATCATATCTTGAGAATCAGACGCAAAAAGTCTCGATCGGATGTGAGTTATCAAGCTCCCTTCCAGTGACCTCTGGAGTACCACAAGGTTCAATCCTAGGACCTCTTCTTTTTATCATTTTGATCAACGATCTCCTTCTGCATGTAAACCAAGGTAATCTCTGCATTTATGCTGACGATACGACTCAAGTGGCATCAGGAGACGGTACTGCAGAGGTGAGATCTACATTACAGTAGGGGTTCAACCACATCAACAAATGGGCAAGGGATAATATGATGGCACTTAACTCGGACAAGACTAAAACAATGCTGGTCTGTAGCAAACAGAAGATGTTGAAACTAGAAAGGGAACATCAAAGTCTGGAAATAACCATCGAGGACAAGCCTATAGAAACTGTTAAATGTGCAAAGCTTCTAGGACTGTACAGTGACAGTAACCTCTCCTGGGAAACACACTTCGATAAAACATGCAAAAAAGTTTCAAAGAGACTGGGTTTGTTAAAACGGACAAAAAAAAATTCCAGACTCAATCAGCGAGACTGGCATTTTTTGATGCGTTAGTCTTGCCCGTGATGGACTATGGATGTTCCATCTGGGGAAATGTCACCGCATCGCATACAACCAAGATGGTAAAACTTGAAAAGCACACGGCCAGAATAATTATGGACGCTAAGTGGGATGCCCATTCACAACCACTTCTAAAAGAACTCAACATTATGGAATTCCAAGACAGAGTTGCACATTCTAAACTAAAATTTAGTCTTCAAAGCACTTAATGGACTGGCTCCACAATATATTAAAAATAAGTTTAAATTTTTTTAGTGAAATTCATCAAAGAGACACTAGAAATAGTCATCATAATTTAATTTTACCTAAAGTTAAGCATAGTTTTGGGCTGCACACTTTTGCGTTTAGTGCAGCAAAATTATGGAATAGCCTTTCACTGGATCTGAAAACTCAAATCAAGTTTATTTGTACAGCGCTTTTAACAATAAACATTGTCGCAAAGCAGCTTTACAGAATTTGAACGACTTAAAACATGAGCTAATTTTATCCCTAATCTATCCCCAATGAGCAAGCCTGTGGCGACGGTGGCAAGGAAAAACTCCCTCAGACGACATGAGGAAGAAACCTCGAGAGGAACCAGACTCAAAAGGGAACCCATCCTCATTTGGGCAACAACAGACAGCCTGACTATAATATTAACAGTTTTAACAGGTATAACCCTCAACTGTCCTCATGGGGCCGTCCTTCACAGGAGCGGTGCGATAAAACTCCGACCAGACACAGGGCACCAGGATGGATCAAGCAGGTCCGAGGGGCAGAAGAGGCCAGCATCTCAATCCCAGGATCAACATGTAACTCAAAGGGACAGATTGGGGGGGGGAGAGAGAGAAAGAAAACACGTTGTTAGGTATGCCCTAAAAATGACAAGTATTAAATCTGTGTGGTAGACTCGCAGAGACGAGAGTCTTTACATCAGGCATAACACACAACAATGGCATGTTAATATGGTAAAAAATATATCATGACCTGCTCTGGCTGGATGCTTGATTGGGTGATGGGAGCACACTCCTCAGCAATGATGAGATGCAGATGGGACCCTTAGGCCTGGCCAAGACAATTCAGTTACATTTCACCGGGTCTGGGACATGCGACAGAATGTCTGACGGCCGATTCCCTGCAGGCTACGATAGCCAGTCGAGGTCCCCACCGTCTCCACCAAAAGATTTCCTGTTGACTCCATGTAACTCAGAGGGACAGATTTGGGGTGGGGGGGGAGAGAAAGAAAACACAGGTGGTTAGGTATGCCCAATGTCACCTGAATAAGTAGGAACAGTATACATATTGCACCGAGTACAAGCAGAGAAAACCTGCAGGTCACGTTCTAGTTTTAGTATTAGGTTAAAGGGACTCAGTAGTTTGTAAGTTTTAGCCCTCAAAAGTATTTTATTTTATTTTATTTGTAGGTTTCATATACACATTATGTTTGCTTTGTTAAGTTTGAGGGCCACATGTATATTATCACTATGACATTGAAGTGCAATCCTCAATAAAAAATGTTTAAAAAAACAGAACGTATACAGAAGTTTTGAGAATGCAGAGAGTACTGTCCACTACTTTTCTGCGTAATGCAGACACATAAGAAGGAAGCAGACCCAAAATCGCCTTCTATATAAAAAGGTACCAGTGACAGAGTCTACAGGTGGTCAGAGCGTCATCTTTAAGTCAGGGCTGAGTGCTCAAGTAATCCCCGATCACAGTCAGTCAAGATCTTCCCTTGCCCGACCACACTTCTTGCATGAAGTTGATAATTCACCACTATCCTTCCAGGTTTTAATAATGCGCTGAACAGTTCTCAACACAATTCCAGTAATTTCAGCATTCTCTTCAGCTGTTTTCTTTGCTTGATGTAGGCTAATAATTTGACCTTCTGAAACAAACATCTTTTCCATGACCATGGGATTCATTTTCTGACATGGTTGTTAAAAAAAATGAAAAGGTACTCACTGCATCATCTCATCATCTCTAGCCGCTTTATCCTGTTCTACAGGGTCACAGGCAAGCTGGATCCTATCCCAGCTGACTACGGGCGAAAGGCGGGGTACACCCTGGACAAGTCGCCAGGTCATCACAGGGCTGACACATAGACACAGACAACCATTCACACTCACATTCACACCTACGGTCAATTTAGAGTCACCAGTTAACCTAACCTGCATGTCTTTGGACTGTGGGGGAAACCGGAGCACCCGGAGGAAACCCACACGGACACGGGGAGAACATGCAAACTCCGCACAGAAAGGCCCTCGCCGGCCACGGGGCTCGAACCCAGACCTTCTTGCTGTGAGGTGACAGCGCTAACCACTACACCACCGTGCCGCCCCTCACTGCATCATTTAGGATTAAAAGAACTGTTGTCAGCTAAAGCATTAAGTCACTGCAGTAATTATCCAATCAAAGGCTTGTACATATTTGTTGATTTAAATCCAAATGGTGACCATTTTTTTGGCCAGGCAATGCACGTTAGACATTTAACCTTGCTGTGACCTTCACCCTTTTTGGATCAATTCCAATATCTACTCCATTCATCTGCTTGTTACAGTGCTAATTACATATAAATTGTACAAACCTTCAACTTGTTCTTGAAACATCCACTTAGTGGAGGAGGTATACAAAGTGCTTGGACTAACTTGGTCTAACTGGTCATTTGGTTTTTATGAACTTTTACTTTTTAACTGAACTTGAGTTCAAATTCCAGCATTGCCAAGCTACCATGATGGGCTACTTGTGTAAGACCCTTAACCCTCAACTGTATCCTGTCTCAATTATAGGTCAGTTTGGGCAGTCGGTCAAATGTAAAGGAAAATCTTTAGCTGATCAGGGTACAAGACTGATTTCTCCCAACGTTTTCGGGGGAAGCCTATTCTGTTTATGCCTAACCAGTTAAAAAATAAATAAATAACTAGCCACACCCAAGTATCATTAGGTATTAGTTCTTGTACTTTGGTGCAAAACAGGCCAGTATGTGCATGTACACTAAAAAATAAAGGTGCTTCAGTGGTTCTTCAAATCTCTGGATGGTTCCATGGAGAGTCAAAACTCTGTGATGAACCATTACATTATGCGAAAGGTTCTTCACATTGGAAATGGTTCTTCAGAGCCTGGCATTCTCTTACCATTTGCTGGTCAATGCACAGAGGCTATGTTTACACAAATCTGTCTTCACTGCTCAAACAAATGGTTTAAATGGTTCTTTAAAGAACTGTTGCATGAACGGTTCTTTGAAGCCCTGAAAAAGGTTCGTCTATGGCATCGCCCTGAAGAACCGGTACTGGCCCCATTATTTTTTAGAGTGTATAGTATATCATGTACTGACTACAGCCTTAGATTTTAGATTTGCAATCCCGACTTTTAAGTTCTGCAGGGTTTTTGCCACTTTCAGCATGATCTTGATGTACATAAAGGTCTGATGCCCCCAAGTGGTCATCTGTAATAATTAGTGCCAGTCTAAAACCCACAAAACCAGAGTATTTCATACAAGAATAGTAATAACCTGGAGTGGACAATACTTGAGTAATTGTACTTTGTTTCTATACTGAAGTATTATTTTGGTGTATGCTTTGGTTTATGCTTTACGTGAGTACTACTGAAATTGAATACTTGTACCCTTAATTATATTTAACAAACAAAACAAAACTTGTTACTCTTTACATTTTTATTCAGACCTTGTTACACTTCTGAAAGGTCTCCTCTTTTTATTCAGCCAGTGACTGTGTGGTGTGAATTCAGTAGGCTCAATTTAACATTAATTATTTAAAGCATCCAGTCAAGTTCATCAATGCAAACAAAAATATCAAGAATTGTGCCAAGTCCTCATTGATTACAATTTTCTCGTGCTGGACAATGTAGTTAGTACTATAGCTGTGTGTATTGAAATACGGATAAGCCCCTGGACCGCATCTGCTGAATTAAGCAAAGACTCCACTGCCACCACAGAATGTATGAACTCCGCTTGAAATAAACTTTGTTAGTTGGCTAACATCAACTAGTGACAATTTACAATCATTATCTTTGTTCGTGCCAGGTTGGACTAGCTTCAATTCCACTAGTGACCAAAAATGGCTAGCCAGCACATCAAATTGTATCTAATGTTAAATACTGCAAACTGAGGCAGAGTGGTGTTTTTCAGGCAAAGTCATGTCACAGCTTCTCATCTCATTATCTGTAGCCGCTTTATCCTTCTACAGGGTCGCAGGCAAGCTGGAGCCTATCCCAGCTGACTACGGGCGAAAGGCGGGGTACACCCTGGACAAGTCGCCAGGTCATCACAGGGCTGACACATACAGTGGTGCTTGAAAGTTTGTGAACCCTTTAGACTTTTCTATATTTCTGCATAAATATGGCCTAAAACATCATCAGATTTTCACCCAAGTCCTAAAAGTAGATAAAGAGAACCCAGTTAAACAAATGAGACAAAAATATTATACTGGGTCACTTATTTATTAAAGAAAATTATCCAATATTACATATCTGTGAGTGGCAAAAGTATGTGAACCTTTGCTTTCAGTATCTGGTGTGACCCCCTTGTGCAGCAATAACTGCAACTAAACGTTTGCGGTAACTGTTGATCAGTCCTGCACACCGGCTTGGAGGAATTTTAGCCCGTTCCTCCGTACAGAACAGCTTCAACTCTGGGATGTTGGTGGGTTTCCTCACATGAATTGCTCACTTCAGGTCCTTCTTTCAACAACATTTCCATTGGATTAAGGTCAGGACTTTGACTTGGCCATTCCAAAACATTCACTTTATTCTTCTTTAACCATTCTTTGGTAGAACGACTTGTGTGCTTAGGGTCGCTGTCTTGCTGCATGACCCACCTTCTCTTGAGATTCAGTTCATGGACAGATGTCCTGACATTTTCCTTTAGAATTCACTGGTATAATTCAGAATTCATCGTTCCATCAATGATGGCAAGCCATCCTGGCCCAGATGCAGCAAAACAGACCCAAACCATGATACTACCACCACCATGTTTCACAGATGGGATAAGGTTCTTATGCTGGAATGCAGTGTTTTCCTTTCTCCAAACATAACGCTTCTCATTTAAACCAAAAAGTTCTATTTTGGTCTCATCCATCCACAAAACATTTTTCCAATAGCCTTCTGGCTTGTCCACGTGATCTTTAGCAAACTGCAGACGAGCAGCAATGTTCTTTTTGGAGAGCAGTGGCTTTCTCCTTGCAACCCTGCCATGCACACCATTGTTGTTCAGTGTTCTCCTGATGGTGGACTCATGAACATTACCATTAGCCAATGTGAGAGAGGCCTTCAGTTGCTTAGAAGTTACCCTGGGGTCCTTTGTGACCTCGCCGACTATTACACGCCTTGCTCTTGGAGTGATCTTTGTTGGTCGACCACTCCTGGGGAGGGTAACAATGGTCTTGAATTTCCTCCATTTGTACACAATCTGTCTGACTGTGGATTGGTGGAGTCCAAACTCTTTAGAGATGGTTTTGTAACATTTTCCAGCCTGATGAGCATCAACAATGCTTTTTCTGAGGTCCTCAGAAATCTCCTTTGTTTGTGCCATGATACACTTCCATAAACATGTGTTGTGAAGATCAGACTTTGATAGATCCCTGTTCTTTAAATAAAACAGGGTGCCCACTCACACCTGATTGTCATCCCATTGATTGAAAACACCTGACTCTAATTTCACCTTCAAATTAACTGCTAATCCTAGAGGTTCACATACTTTTGCCACTCACAGATATGTAATATTGGATCATTTTCCTCAATAAATAAATGACCAAGCATAATATTTTTGTCTCGTTTGTTTAACTGGGTTCTCTTTATCTACTTTTAGGACTTGTGTGAAAATCTGATGGTGTTTTAGGTCATATTTAAGCAGAAATATAGAAAATTCTGAAGGGTTCACAAACTTTCAAGCACCATTGTAGACACAGACAACCATTCACACTCAATGTAGAGTCACCAATTAACCTAACCTGCATGTCTTTGGACTCTGGGGGAAACCGGAGCAAACCCACACGGGCAGAACATGCAAACTCCACACAGAAAGGCCCTCGCCGGCCACAGGGCTCGAACCCCGGACCTTCTTGCTGTGAGGCAACAGCGCTAACCACTACACCACCCCTGTCACAGCTTTCACAGCTTTAGATATGTAATAAAAGCTATTTTCCACATAAAATATGACAACTCATTTGCATCAGTTCGATGTTTACTTTTTGATACTTAATTACACTTAAAAGTAGCAAATGTTTTTTCACCTAGACTTTTTTTTTTAATTGTTGTTGAAACAATTTTAGTTGAGTAAAATATCTATACATTCACTTAAGTATAATTTCTCAGAACTTTGTCCTCCCCTGGTAATAACTATGGAAGACTAAGTGTGCAGAGTGTGTTTAACTAACAATTACCAAATTGACTGCCTTTGCAAACTGTTTGCATGTGTTGCATTTTCATTAAATGTAAAACCACCATTTCAGATAAAAATTATTGCTCTGTTTCCTACATTAATGTATATTTACACTACCGTTGAAAAGTTTGGGGTCACTTTGAAATGTCCTTATTTTTGAAAGAAAAGCACTGTTCTTTTCAATGAAGATCACTTTAAACTAATCAGAAATCCACTCTATACATTGCTAATGTGGTAAATGACTATTCTAGCTGCAAATGTCTGGTTTTTGGTGCAATATCTCCATAGGTGTATAGAGGCCCATTTCCAGCAACTCTCACTCCAGTGTTCTAATGGTACAATGTGTTTGCTCATTGCCTCAGAAGGCTAATGGATGATGAGAAAACCCTTGTACAATCATGTTAGCACAGCTGAAAACAGTTGAGCTCTTTAGAGAAGCTATAAAACTGACCTTCCTTTGAGCAGATTGAGTTTCTGGAGCATCACATTTGTGGGGTCGATTAAATGCTCAAAATGGCCAGAAAAATGTCTCGACTATATTTTCTATTCATTTTACAACTTATGGTGGGAAATAAAAGTGTGACTTTTCATGGAAAACACAAAATTGTCTGGGTGACCCCAAACTTTTGAACGGTAGTGTATATAAACATTTATACAGTAAAAACCATGAGCTGGCCTAGTGGTTAGTGTGTCTGCCTCTTGACCAGGAGATCATGAGTTCTACTTGCAGTCAGATCATACCAAAGACCATCATAAAAATAGTCCCTACTACTATCTGGTGAGGTGCCACAATACAGATGTGCGCAGGGAGTCAAACTCTTGTGATTACCAGAGGACCAGCCCACCACTGTAACCTTAGCTATGTAATAGGTGAGAGGTGGAGGGCGACTGAAACAGAGATAGTCACTGCCCAGTTTGCCTTGTGGCATGGGAAGGACTTTCATTTACACACTAAAACTAATATACTAATGAGAATTTTATTTCATGCGTTTTTGACACTTTGTCCCATGTCCCCAGATGGTGTTTGCCACTTTTTTTAAAAACTTAAACTGTTATTTCTTTTAAATCAAACTACTTAAGTTCTCTTTTATAAATCCTTTTTTTTTCAGTAATGTTTAATTTACTGTTTCTCGTATTACTTTCCACAGAGCTGTGCGCTGCAGGTTTAGTTGTACTTCCCTGGGCACCCATGTGATGGCGACAGAGTCATTACTCTGTGAGTGTGTAAGGAAATGTACGAAAATTTACAGACTTATCAAGTTCAAGTTCAAGTCAACTTTATTGTCAATAATGCCATATATTCAGGACATACAGAGAATTGAAATTGCGTTTCCCTCTTATCCGCAGTGCAAACAGTAATAAACATGAAATATAAAATATAGGTACAAGGTAGGGCGGCACGGTGGTGTAGTGGTTAGCACTGTCGCCTCACAGTAAGAAGGTCCGGGTTCGAGCCCCATGGCCGGCGAGGGCCTTTCTGTGCGGAGTTTGCATGTTCTCCCCGTGTCCGCGTGGGTTTCCTCCGGGTGCTCCGGTTTCCCCCACAGTCCAAAGACATGCAGGTTAGGTTAACTGGTGACTCTAAATTGAGCGTAGGTGTGAATGTGAGTGTGAATGGTTGTCTGTGTCTATGTGTCAGCCCTGTGATGACCTGGCGACTTGTCCAGGGTGTACCCCGCCTTTCACCCGTAGTCAGCTGGGATAGGCTCCAGCTTGCCTGCGACCCTGTAGAACAGGATAAGCGGCTACAGATAATGAGATGAGATGAGATGAAATTTAAATGTGCCGAATGACAATATAAACAGAATGAACAATGTAAACGGGAACAGCAGTCTGACATTATAGTAATTATCAGTATAAATATGGCAGTATGAGCAGAATTTTCAGTGTAAGTATAAATATGGCAGATATGACAGTATAAACAGTGTAGCAGTGAAGTCTATCAAAGATTAAAGATGTATAAAGTGTAAACAGTGTTGTAAAGCTTTTATATAGTGCAATTAACTATTAAAAAAAGGCAGTATGAGCATAATTTTCAGTGCAAGTATAAATATGGCAGATATGTGAAAAGTGTAAACAGTGTTCTAAACAGTTTCTATATAGTGCAATTAACAACAACAACAAAAAAAACCCCGTGATGACAGTATTGTAAACAGTTTTAACATAGTGCAATTGAATTCCGTTACAGTTCGTTAAAGTGGCTGGTGACATTTGGTTTGTGTATTAAGGGAAGGGGGTACTGGCCTGGGAGGGAGTTCAGCATCCTGACGGCCTGGTGGATGAAGCTGTCTCTCATACCCCTTTTCCACCAAATCAGTTCCAGGGCTGGTTCGGAGCCAGTGCTGGTGCTGGTTCACAACTCGTTCAACTTGCGAGCCAGCTGAGAACCAGTTTGCTTTTCCATAGCTCGCGGAGCTACGTCATTACATCGCTGTATACGTCAGTTACGTCGCTACGTTTGCATAAACCTTGGCGCGAATATCGAAGCAAAAACAACACGGAAGCAGCAGCAGCAGCAGCAACAACAATAATAATAATGGATGACTTTGCGTTTGTACAGCTGCGGCTTCTCATCGCTTAAAAATGGCGATCTTTCGCGATCTTGTTATTGTTGTTGGTCTTAACAACTCCGCCCCCCCCGCTGACGTAAGTGGTTCTTTCCTCTGGCCCAGCAGAGAGTTGGTGCTAGCCTGGAACCGGTTTTTCTGGCCCCAGAGCCAGTTCTTTGTCAGTGGAAACAGAAAACCCAGTTCCAAACTAAGCACTGGCCCCGAACCAGCCCTGGAACTGCTTTGGTGGAAAAGGGGCATCAGTCTGCTGGTTCTCGCCCGGAGGCTTCTCATTCTCCTCCCAGAAGGCAGGAGGCTGAAGAAGTGGTGGTTGGGATGGGTGGAGTTGCCCGCAATGCTGAGTGCTCTGCGGACCAGGCATGTGTTGTAAATATCCTGAAGGGAGGGTAGGGGGACACCGATGATCTTCTCAGCTGCTCTCACTATGCACCACAGGGTCTTCTGGCAGGATGCAGTACAGCCGCCGTACCACACAGTGATGCAGCTGGTCAGGATGCTCTCAATGGTTCCGCGGTAGAAGGTCTGCATGATAGGGGCTGGTGCTCTAGCTCTTTTCAGTCTGCGGAGGAAGTAGAGGTGCTGCTGAGCTTTCCTGGCCAGCGATGCAGTGTTGCTGCTCCAGGAGAGATCCTCAGTGAGGTACACACCCAGGAACTTGGTGCTGCTCACTCTCTCTACAGTGGCACCGTTGATGGTCAGTGGAGGATGCTGGGTGGAGGCTCTCCGGAAGTCGACAACCATCTCCTTCGTCTTCTCCACATTAAGAGAGAGATTGTTGTCTCTGCACCATGCAGCCAGTTGGCTCACCTCGTCCCTGTAGTATGACTCATCATTGTTGTTGATGAGTCCCACCACAGTCGTGTCATCCGTGGTCTTCCGGTCAGGAAGTCCAGCAACCAGTTGCAGAGGGAGGTGTTTCGTCCTAGACAGTCCAGTTTCTTTATCAGCTGCTGGGGGATGATTGTGTTAAATGCTGAACTAAAGTCTAAGAACAGCATTTCAGCATTATCCCAGCTTCTGAGGAGTCATGATATGGCCCCTGGTGCTGATAGGGTTATTAAGGACCTTGCTCAAAAGCCCAACAGCAGCAGTGCTAGGACTTGAGCCCCTGACCTTCTGATAAGTACCCCAAAGCCTTTAACCACTGAACCACCACTGGCCATATGGACCACTGGCTATAGTCCTGCAAAGGACTATGTACATAATAAAGTATATAAATAACTAATATGTAATACAAAAGGCCACATTAAAGTTTCCAAACACTGGAAAAATGAGATCGCAAATTCACGCTTAAGATGCAAGATTTTGGAACTTAATCCTATTTGTTTGAAATGCGCTTTTGTTATCTACTTATTGAAGAACATTTAATAACATTGGATGTACCAAGTTATTCTCCGAAAGCACAGATTAAACTCATAACTGCAAGTGAATACATTCTGGGAGAATTCAGGGCCAAGTCCCTAACTGTATAATGCGCACTTACAGTATCTTGCAAAAGTATTCATCCCCCTTTGTGTTTGTCCGGTTTTGTTGCATTACAAGCTGGAATTAAAATGGATTTTGGAGGGTTAGCACCATTTGATATACACAACGTGCCTACCACTTTAAAGGTGAAATTTTTTTCTTTTTTTTTATTGTGACACAAACAATAATTAAGATGAAAAAACAGAAATCTGGAGTGTGCATAGGTATTCACCCTCCCCCAACTCAATACTTTGTAGAGCCACCTTTTGCTACAATTACAGCTGCAAGTCTCTTGGGGTGTATCTCTATTAGTTTTGCACATCTAGCCAGTGGGATTTTTGCCCATTCCTCAAGGCAAAACTGCTCCAACTCCTTCAAGTTAGACGGGTTGCGTTGGTGTACAGCAATCTTCAAGTTATGCCACAGATTCTTAATTGGGTTGAGGTTTGGGCTTTGACGAGGCCATTCCAAGACATTCAAATGCTTCCCTCTAAACCACTCCAGTGTAGCTTTAGCAGTATGTTTAGGGTCATTGTCCTGCTGGAATGTGAACCTTTGTCCCAGTCTCAAACCTCTGGCTGACTCAAACAGGTTTTCCTCCAGAATTGCCCTGTATTTAGTGCCCATCCATCTTTCCTTCAGTCCTGACCAGCTTTCCTGTCCCTGCAGATGAAAAACATCCCCACAGCATGATGCTGCCACCACCATGCTTCACTGTAGGAATGGTGTTCTCAGGGTGTTGGGTTTGCACCACACATGGCATTTCCCATGATGGCCAAAAAGATCGATTTTCATCACATTCTTGCACATTAATCCTCGTAAAACTGAAGTGTTACAATATTCAATCAATAGCATATCTCCCTATGAATTCAACATCAACAATGAAATGTTAGTCAACACAGAGTACTACAAATATCTTGGTAGCATCATCTCAAATACTGGATTTGTGGACGAGGAAATCAATCACCGTGTTCAAGCTGCATCTGCTGCCCTTGGGCGTCTCTGGTCAAGGGTATTTCTGAATCGAAATGTGTTCCTAAGAACCAAAGTCAGTGTGTACAGGACAGTATGCCTCTCCATTCTCCTATATGGCGCCGGATCATGGACACTCTACCGACGACATTTGAAACAACTGGAAAGCTTCCACATTAAGTGCCTCCAAAAGATCCTTGGTATTACATGGAAAGATAAAATACCACATGTGGAAATTCTCCGTCATACTCGACTACAGAGCATCGAAGCTCAGATAGCTACAAGGCAGCTTCGATGGCTGGGTCATGTTATTAGAATGTCTGGAAATCAGCTTCCAAAGATCATGCTGTTTGGAGAACCGGCAGAAGGAAAATGTTCTATAGGAGCGCCCAAGAAGAGATATTGTGATTACATCAAGCAATTCCTGAGTAATTGTAACATTCCATTTAATGAACTGGAGATTTTGGCAAGCGATCATAGTACATGGAGCAGGCTTGTAGTCACTGGAGTTGAATACTTTGAGACCCAGAGAGTCAAACTTTCACAAGAGAGGTGGCAGCAGCAACACCAGTGCCGTAAACAACAGGCACATAATCTGGATGATCCAATGTGGACATGCCAGTTCTGTGAGAAGTGATGCAAATCCAGAATTGGCCTGTTCAGTCACGAGAAAAGTCATAGAAGAGATTATTTGAGAGACGTTGTCATCAGTAATGACAGACAAGCATAAGCAGTAAGCAGTGACGTCCATGTGACGTTAGTATTAATGCACCCTAACTGTTCATTCATTGCTTTTAATTTGCGATCCCTGGACATCATCTGAAACGAGTTTCTCCTAATGGATTATGAAAGCTGGTACTTTAGCTTACAAAATGAAAGGTCAGAAATGCTCTGAGCGAGCACAAGCACAATCTACAGGGAGAAAATGCTGGGCCCGTTCAGAGAAAGAGATCATTAGCTCTCCTGTTCCGATATACAGCTACATTTTACATGGTGCTTCTTTATCGCCCTGCTGTGATCTGTTTACTCGGTGTACCTTCTTATTGGGTCAGGGAAGTGCTGGAACATTTCCCAGTGCATAGTTAAAACATATAATATTGCAGTTATAGATCAATCACAAAAAACTGTACGTTTAATACAACTGTATATCTTATTGACCACATTTTTCACTAGACCAGGGGTTTTCAAAGTGTGGGAGAGTCAGACCCCCCCCCCCCCCCCCCCCCGGAGAGCTAATAAACAACAGCGCCCCCCCTTACAATTTTTGTTGTTGCTATACTTAATGTTCCATTCGTATTTTTAAAAAATGGTTGTTGTACACGTTTTTATTTTTTTCTTTCACATTTTAAACATCTGTGCTTTTTAAAACATCTTGTTTTACACATTTTAAACATCTCATAGCATCGTTAGCTAGCACCTCTTGGCAGACAACACACTGTGGCAGTGGAGCATCTTCAGATCCAGTCCATGAAAATCCAAACTTTAAATAATCGTGGTCATACTTCCTTCTTTTTTCAGTCCCCCCAGGATTCCGCGGGCCTTTTTTGTGATTGTTGCGGGCTAAAATGTCTGATGTTGCGGGGGTTTTCCAAAAAATTGCGATGAAGGTTGCGGTGTTTTTTAGGTTTTTGTTGCGATTACATTGCGGGAGGAAGTGAAAGTTGCGAGAAATTGTTGCGATTTTCTCTTTTTGTGATTAAAATTGAGTGATATGTTAAATATTAAGTTATTACTGAAAAACTATTGATTAAAAAAACAAAGACACTGAGAAATGGTCCTATAAACAACTTTACCAATATAAAAGATGACCAGGACTACAAAAATGCAGAAAAATAGGCTTTACTTATCCAAATGCACCTGTTGGTTCAAAAGTTAAAGTGCAGAGAACCTCACAGCACAACATGAAGTTACCTTAAAATATAATATAAATGCCTCAGCTTTCATGTAAGAAAAAAAACTATTAATACTAGTACTGTGTGCAGGCAGTCTCTCCTGAAGACTAAATTAAACAATAATTATAAACTAATAAAATAAATGGCTCAGGCTTCATAGAAGAAAAAAACAATTTGAACAGAATCTCACAGTATGATGCTGAAGCTGCCTAAACAAAGGAAAATAAAATACCATTTTGGCAAAAATGTTGGCATCCATTAATTTCTTGTATTAAGTAAAAAAATAATGTAAAGTGCACACAGTCCTTCACTGTAAACATAACACACTTTCAGTAACAGAATTTAAGCCTATATAAACACTGACTCGCACATCATGCTGCTTCTCTTGAACGTATACATGGAAGTAAGGCGGAAGGTAGTTTGTCGACGTCACCTCAAGACGACGCCAACGATTGGTCAAATTTGCGGGAAAGTTGCGGTGATTGGATATAATTGCAACACCGAACTGAATTCGCGGGGATTGGTTGAATTTGCGCTGAAGTTGCAAATCGCAACATCCTGGAGGCTCTGCTTTTTTGCTTGGCCCAGACTCTGTCTCCTCACTCACTGTAGCTTTAGGTACTAAAAATCGATCCATTTTGTCTCTGGTAAAGGCTAGCTGAAGTTCGCTAAATGTCCGCAATAGTAACTTATTCTGGTTTATTTTTCCTCATGTTGCGCCCCCCCGAAGAACTCTGGCAAAAGCCCTGTACTAGACTATAGATTGCAACCACCTCCCCCTATAGTGTTCTCTCTCTCTCTCTCTCTCTCTCTCTCTCTCTTTTACTAGTTTACTTCACTGACAATTATCTAGCTTATACCACACTTACTTTAAATCATTCAAGAATGGAGATACTTTTTTCTTTTATGTATTTGTACATTTTGTTTAGGCATGAAACATCTGTGGGGTTTTTTTTGTTTTTTTACCATTATACAACCATGTTATGCTCATGTCTCAGAGCATGTTATCTCACATTTTTTTTTTGTTTTGTTTTTAGTGAAACAATTTCCAAGCATTTTGTATCATTTGTTCTGTTTTTTTAACATCATTAATTAAATGTCTGTTTTTTTGTTTCTGTTTTAAATATGTAATCGCATTCTCGCTGAAGCCATTAAACGGGCCAGCTTGCCCTTCCCAGAATCCAATTATTTGTTTTTGCTTTGAAAGCACATGACCGCTGTCTGCAAGCTCTCTGTGCAGCAAATTCATTGTTAATGATCCCTTCAAAACCCATCTCAAACATTTTCTTCATCAACATGTTATATGTGGAGCTTTTGAACAAAATATGCCTTATCTTTTCTTTGCTTCATGGCATGTGCGAGACAGCGGAGGCCGGTTCAGGTCCATTACAATGGAATAATCATGCTAACACGAAAAGTCGAACGAATTAAAAATATAGACACTGAAAATATCTTCAATTTCATGTTACAATTTAAGATCTATGGCCTACATCGCTGCATTGTTGTGGATTGTTTTTGGAATATTGCTAGCATTTAAAATGATGGCAGACTTTTTGGCAGAGAGGATTTTGGAAAGGGTAAGGCCAGCCCCTTTAATATACGGACAACTGACTCATTTTTTCAATAATAACAGTGTACCAGTGTGCCTACAGATGATCAGCGTTTTGCACACTGCTCACCATGAAGATGGAGCAACATACAAATGATAAATGTACCACATGGTTGAAGTGTCTCCATGTCAATACCCAGTTTTATTCATAAAACCAGGCCATTCTGCATGTTTCTAAATGTACTGTAATAAGAATAATTTAAGAATAATAATTTAATAACTTATATACTGTAGCATCATTTACATACAGTGATCAAAAGTGCTCGACAATGTCAAAAATAAATATCAATACAACCAATTATCTAAAAAACACAAATGCTAAAATATATAATTAAAATTAGGGTTGCAAAGGGGTGGAAAATTCCCGGAAAGTTTCCATGGAAACTTTGGTACGGGAATTTTGGGAATTAAAAAAAAAAAAAAAAGCACTGGAATTATGGTAATTTAGGGGAATTATTTAATTATATATATATATATATATATATATATATATATATATATATATATATATATATATATATATATATAAAAACATCTATTATTTATTTATTAAACCTTTATATAAACATTTTATTTTGTCATCAGCAGACATTATTGCAAAATGGAGACAATTAAAACACATGACTCTGATTTATTTGTAAGAAGAACTTTATCAATGCTAATTTCTTTTATTGAACAAAACATGAACGTTTGCCAATATGTTGCTTACAGCTCCCACTTATGGGACAGAACAGACAGAACGTAACTCTCTTTCTGACTCAAAAACTCAAATTCAAAATGTAAAATGAAAAATGTTTTCCCCTTCCCCTAGCTAGAATGAGAATTTATTCAATGAAATGTTCTAATTATCTTACATTTACATTTATTTTTACCAGTAAGCTAGCATTAAATTTAGTTTTCTTACATGAAATGTTCATAGGAAGCTTTCATTTAGCTTATCTGGTTTCCCATTAAGCTAGCACAATTTGCTGTAACTAGCATCACAAGCTAACTACTTCAATGAAATGGCACAATTCTAATTTACAAGTAAATTAGCACGAGATTTATTCTACTATACCTTTTCATTTTTACTTAAATACCATAATAGATCAAAAAATCATCCTCAAACATCCTCAAAACTTACTTGATGGCATGTAGTCCTTTGTCTGTAATGTGTGATCTCGGCAGTTTGTATTTAAAACAGTTCTAGCTCTTCAGAATTCTAGAAGTTATTGTGCATGTGATAGAGGGATACAAAATGCATGTAAGGGGTGTGGCTTCAATGGCTCCTGAGAAAATAACATGTTTTGTCCATGTGAGTGAGTAACAGCGTGCTATGCACAACTTTATTCCCATAAATCTGCCTCTTTTAACCAAGATTATGCTACAATATTTTTTTCTACTTATTTAATTGATGTCCACTTTCAAAATTCCCAGTCTTTTCCCGAAAATTCCCGTTAATTCCCGAAAATTCCCATGGAAAGTTTCCACCTTTGAAAATTCCCGGAATTTTGCAACTCTCATTAAAATACAATAAAAGATAAAATGAAATAAGTAGTACCACCACTAATAATAAAATTCATAAATGAAATCAAAATGCAGCCGTAAACAAATGCATCCTCAACTTACATTTAAAAACACAAAGTGATTTAATTTCACAGAGACAAGGAGGCAGGCTGTTCCATAAAGTTGGTGCAGCATCAGTAAAGGACCTAGCACCCTGTATTTTACGCATGATCTCCCGAGGAACTTCTAACATTAAGTTATTATTAGACTGTAAACAGTATGAGCTCTTTTGCTTAATACTAATTAGATAATTTAGGGATGATGGAGCCAGTCCATAAATACAATGCTCGAAAAACCGCATGTCCGATCGTCCGAGATGACTAAAGTATGTGCAAGGACGAGTAAAACTTTAATGGTAATCGTCTGATCAGGCGACAAAAGTTAGTGCTGGCAACCTAAGCAACACAGGCAACCGATCCGTGATGCAGGTCTGAACTGTCAGTCCAGAAGTAGAATATTTAACTTATTATTATTATTCTGCAAAGTGAAATCACGCATCGTGACATCTGACTCCTCCTCAAAACAAAGTTCACCTGTGTCTATCGAAAATCTTGTTTTCCTGGACTGGTTCCTGTATAAAATTAATCCTACCAAGCGTCAGAGACATTGACTGTATGCTCACTCTGCACTAAGAGAGCAGGGAGCCAGTCTAAAGTAGCTCGTCTCGTTTCACGGGAAATGCATTAAAAAGTTTTATTCATCAACACAACAATATATAAAAGTACAAAAAATATTTTGAGGAAACCATTCAAATTTCCTTGTTTTTGGTTATAATTCATTGAAGTATGCGTGTGTTTGAGTGTACTGGAAAAGCTCAGCTCAGACTGGGTCACGTAATGACAATTATACCGACTGGCTAAGGGTGACAAGGGTCAAGGACATTGTGTGCCAGCAGCACGGCTGAAGCGGGCGGGTGTTAAACTTGGAACTTTTATATCATGATTGGAGTTAATAATAAACGATATCGCTGAATAATGTTCCTTACGTCTAACCAGTATATATATTAAGATTTTTTTATTGCTTTCATATATTTCATCATAATATTATTTTTATTTTCTAAATATTTATCAACATACTGCCATTGTGGCACAGGAGCCTGTGATTGGCGGACAGCCAACAAAGGGTGTCTCCCATTGGTTATAAATCGTGACATAAAAGTCGTAAACACATACGGGACCCGCTGATTGGCTGTTCAGACTGAAGCCAAGCGGAGATGTCCGGCGTCTGTTGCTGTTGTCCGAAGAAAACTACAGCTAAAAAAGCTCTACTGCTGGATTACTTGGACAATCTTAGCCAGAAAGAAGCGATGGATAGATATACACGGAAATTAGAGTTTATTAGTGGTTATGATTCGTACAAAATTCCTCGAAACGACTGCCGTGACAGTGCAGATTTGTAGCCTAGCGTTAGCATTAGCTACATGTTAGAATATACCTTCTTTTTCCCGAAAAGACCAAAAATGGAAGAACAGCTTAAAAAAAAATACAAAAGCAAGAAAACCTTCTTTGTTTAAAGACATTTTCTCAACATCAGCTTTTGGGAAGAGAATGTTGCGAAAGCCAAAGCATTTACTCTCAAAAGGCTCTGACCTAAACAATGGGCTAGATGGTATCCCCACCCCTCCATGTCTCATGAACCCCAAGGACATGTAGTTACACAGCTATCTGCACTCTGTCATTTATACGGTGATGCTTATTATTGTTAAAATAATATCTGAAGTGTTATTATTTGTAAAATAACAAAATATCTTGCTCTAAACTTTCAAACAATATTGTAAGATTTTATTTTAATTTTATCTAATAGTGGTCGGTACGGGGCGGCACGGTGGTGTAGTGGTTAGCGCTGTCGCCTCACAGCAAGAAGGTCCTGGGTTCGAGCCCCGGGGCCGGCGAGGGCCTTTCTGTGCGGAGTTTGCATGTTCTCCCCGTGTCCGCGTGGGTTTCCTCCGGGTGCTCCGGTTTCCCCCACAGTCCAAAGACATGCAGGTTAGGTTAACTGGTGACTCTAAATTGAGCGTAGGTGTGAATGTGAGTGTGAATGGTTGTCTGTGTCTATGTGTCAGCCCTGTGATGACCTGGCGACTTGTCCAGGGTGTACCCCGCCTTTCGCCCGTAGTCAGCTGGGATAGGATCCAGCTTGCCTGCGACCCTGTAGAAGGATAAAGTGGCTAGAGATAATGAGATGAGATGAGTGGTCGGTACAATAATTACAAACACTAACAGAATCAGCACATTCCAGTTGTAGCTGTAGTCATACAGTAACTATAATCATCCTTGTAATAATAATTTCAATAAACGGTTAATATTCAGTTCCCTTTTCATTTATTCTCTATTCAAAGGCACAGCTGAGTCAGACAGGTTGATCAGTGTGTAACGGACAATAACAATTTTATCCAAAATAGTTTTTCCTGCCTTAGTCGATTTATTATTTCCATTTCACATGCGCGCAGCTGTTGTAAAGTTCAGTGTGTTTGTGTAGAATTCTCCTGAACTGTAGGTTCATTTCTACACTCTGGTTCCACAGTGATTTTGCACAGGACTGTTTTCCTTTGAAAACAGAAACAAAGCTCCAGCATTATTATTATACTCATTCAAAACTCTACAGCTTAATATACCCTAAATTATTCATTCCTCTGCTACTAGAACTTATTTCTTTCTGAATGTGTCTGCATATACTGGTTTTGTGGATTTATGATAATTATGCTGCTTCACACACACACACACACACACACACACACACACACACACACACATACATACATACATACATATATATATATATATATATATATATATAATCCTTAAGGAATAATGTTTAGTTTATGTTCAGATTATGGGTTATAGGATTAAGGATAAAACTCTACGTTTATGAGGTCTGTTGTGACATCACAGGGTGACACGCATTTCAAACATATTTAATAATGGTCAGATTTTACAGTTAGCTCCTAAAAACAAAATGCTCACCATTTTCCAATTATGATCAATTGTCAATTTAAAGAGAAATCCAGCATGGAAACAGTGACAATGTTGATGCAAATGCTGATGTGGACTCAATGTACGGTTGGGTGATTAACCAAATTCTATTTTCTATTATTATTCTGGCTTCCAACAATTATAAAAACAAGATAGAGATGAAACTATTATTGTGCCACATTCCGTTTCATAACGACACTCTCGCTGTGGCATGTTTTTAATTCAGCTTGAAGATACTGTAATTAGATTAGATTCACTTTATTCATCCCACATCGGGGAAATTCATGTGTTACAGTAGCAAGAAAATGTCAAACAGATAACAAATAAAACTGAAATAAAAATTAGACAAACGAAGGATTAAATACAGAGGGCTATTTGCATTATCTACTGTGAAAAAGTATAGAAAAATTGCCTTATTGAGAGGCTCGGAAAAGAGCTCCTCAACTTCAGCAAAACTAAACAATAATAAAGCTCACACACAGCCACTGCTGACTTTTACTCCACACAGGACAGAGCAGTAAATCTGTATGTTATTACAAATCTGCTTTATACTAACAATGCTTAGCAATGCTACACTGTGCTAGCATGCAAAGTCATTGGTTTAGTTCAGTTTTAGAGATTTCACATCCGTTTTCTCTGTTGAACACTGTTATATTTAACTACATTATCGTTAAATAATCATTGTTGTAACAAAGTAATGTAATTGTACTTTAAACATCCTCCCATGCCCTTGAGTGTGGAACTGGGAACACTGGGATCAAGCTGAATGCAAACAAACATCCATGTGGATACTTAAAGGAAAAATCTTCACACACTTCATCTTATAGATGTAGCACCTTGTACCATATCCCTCCCAACAAAAATTTATTTATGGGTCTGCATGATTCATGTGGGTCACAATTTCAGGTCAGAAAATCCAGAATTCCAGGTTAATCACATCCGTAAACAAATCCTGATAACGAGTTTAAATTGGCTCATATAAAAATGTCAGACACAAATATTATCAAGTAAGGATGAGCGAGTACAGCATTATCTGTATCTGTTAACCATATGTATCTGTATCAGTACTCAGAGTGGGTGGGGCCTAACCCGGAAGTGGGTCTGGTTGTCTTGAAACGGGCGGGGCTTTAACCACTATGTTATTTTAAGCATGCAATTGATATGGGTTGATCAGAAAGTGTTATATTTATTGCTGATTAGAAAACTATTTACAGGACAGCATCAGCATTGAGCTTCAGATCGATGGTTTTGATCACGATAGCAAACGAACTATTTACAGAACAAGTTTTGCAACAATGAATACAACACATGCGGTTGCAATTATGAAATGAAATGTAATGAACAAGAGTTTTCATACTCAACATAACTTTCTTTTTTTAACTTTTAATTTTTTTATGATCAGTGTGATTTTTTTTGGTTCTTTTTTTTTTTTTTTAATTTCCACACCAGGTGTGTGTGAGAGTGTGTGTGTGTGTGTGTGTGTGTGTGTGTGTGTGTGTGTGTGTGTGTGTGTGTGTGTAGCTTAATTTGTAATATTATTTATACCACTACTACCTAGAAAGTGTCAGACACTCAGTGCGTGAAGTAAAATAAAACTGGTTAGAGCCAACTGACGGTTTAAAAAAAAAAAAACTCAGATGACCGGCAGAGAGAGAGAGAGAGAGAGAGAGAGTGTGTGTGTGTGTGTAGCTTAATTTGTAATACTTATACCACTACTACCTTTATTTTTACATGAATTACAGCAAGAAAGTGTCAGACACTCAATGCGTGAAGTAAAAAAAACCCTGTTTTTAACCGATGGTTAAGAAAAAAAAATCTCCGACAGGCAGAGACGCAACGCGAGTCGCTTTCTACCAAGCACCACGTCTGAACGAACCCACGTTTACCAGAACTCTACTGGTTATAAGTAAGTACAAACTGAAATAAAAACAAACTTGAAGCTGAAGAAACCCAAAATGTTAACGGAAAAGAGCCGCGAACCTGAGTGACTGAGGGAGAGACAGAGAGCTGTTCTCTGTGTGAGTGAGCAGAGCGGTGTGTGTAGGGAGGGGCGCTGTGACGCTGTGTGAGGATTTTCATTCAGTCCGAGCACAGATATTGACTTGTATTACTCGTATAATACTCGTACTCTGCAAAAGTGCTTTATCCGTACCGGATACTCGTTTCAGCCGAGTATCCAGCTCAACTCTATTATCAAGCTTCTGAAGTGTCCTTGTGGATGTCTGACACAAACAAGACTTGCACATAAGACATGATGTTTCCAAAGTCAATGAATAATCATGTTAAATAATCGTGATCTCAATATTGACCAAAATAACTGTGATTGTGATTTTTGCCATAATCGAGCAGCCCTAACTCAACGTTCAACATTCCAGAATACAATGTTGCTCAACAAAGCATTTATACCGAGTTACTGAGGAGACACAGATCATAGTTGGTGATCTGCGAGATGATTTTGGCATTGATGGAGGTACTAGGATGAAACTTGAAGCTTTGGAAGGTTTTTTGAGCAGAGCGTGCGGATGAGGAGGTAAGAGAGCTGGACAGATTAAAAAGTGCTGCTCTTTTTCAGTAGAGATGAAGCCCATCTCTACTGAAAAATCCCACTGCACCACTTTCAGCAGGTCGCATGAAGGTAGGAGACATGGTGGTGCAGCAAGGATCCAGAGATGCTGGTTTGATCCTGAACTCAAATTACTGTCCGAGTTCATCTGGGTTTCCTCCATGAAAACCTCCTACAGGTTTTACTCCCATCTCCAAAAACATGCAGTTCCATGAACTAGTTACTGTAAATTGCCGTCATGTATTTCAACATTGGTTCAAGTTTGTGTTTTCAGGGACCAACACCATCCTAACCAGGATAAAGCTCAGAATTTAATAAACTGAATCTTGGGTGCCATTGAAGATCACATGTTAATTGTAAAGGGTAATTTGCAAGTCATTCAGGGTTTCTTCTTCTTTTAAACTTTGGCTCAGGGGTATTATTATTATTATTATTATTATTATTATTATTATTATTATTGAAATTGTGTTCAGATGTAGAACAGTGCATGTGTGTGTTTGAATCCCTACATTCAGGCAGTAAGTGCTGCGGTGTGCAAGTGTTGCATGAGAGAGAAAGAGAGAGCAGGAGTGAGAGAGGGGTGCAGAGGAGAGAGAGAGAGAGAGAGAGAGAAGGTAGTGAGCGAAACGGTGAGAGAGAAAGACTTCTGAGATAGAGCGAGAGAGAAAGAGGGAGAGGTAAAGACTGACCAGATGGACTGTGCGAAGTCACAATCATTTAGACACATGGAGGAAGATGGAAATACATCAAGCAGCCAGTGATGGAGATTCAGTGACCTACAAAGACTAAAAAAAAAAGAAACATGATTTTCTACACATCAGCTCTAAAACAAGTTCTGGAAAGTTCTACGTTTCTTTAACTAAAGGTAAGCAGCAGGATTTTATCATATTATCACATGGGACTTGATGGTCAATTTTACTGAGATAAAATTAACCAAGTGTAGTAGATATACAAGAGTGGAATTTATATTACAAAGTCAATCAACTCATAATCAATCTCTGTTAATATTTAAGGCACTTTTTTTTTTTTTTGGACAAGATTTGGAGATGGAGCCTCAGCATAGACCATGAAGTAATTTTTCACTGAATCATTTTTTTAAATTGACTAAACCTCTCGTTTTAATACCTCAAGTATTAGAAAAATCCCCCCAAGTAAATATTATCAATTTATATAAAGTAAAATTATATAGAGTGGCAGCTACAATTATCGACATTCCATAATTATCAACACCTTTTCAGACTTACCAATAAAAAAAAAACAATCTTCCAAAGGTAAGTTTCAGTTACAACAGTTATCATTGGTTAATTAATCAACCGGAAGACCCCCCCCCCTCGCCCTTTGATCTTGTCATCTGATGACACAACTCGTTACCTGAGATGGAATTTTTCTTTTAGCACGACCAGCAATTTGAGGAAAACTCAGATGTTATCATCGCAGGTGAGCATGGTGGAAAGATCATGGACATGCTTTTACTGATCAAATTCACCGATATTTCATGATCTCCTCGTCGAAACCTACTTTGTTTCTTACCCTTTCATGTGACAGTCGCCATTTTGTATCTAAACATGCGTTTGAGAATCACATGAGGTGTCGATAATAGTGATCACTTTCACCGGTGTCCACCATTATCAACACCCTGTGGGATTAAGTGACATTTACAACTGTTATGGATCGATCTTTGTGTAACATTGTTGAAGTAGATGGAGTACTTTAAAAAAAAATTAAAGTGCTGTGATTTATAATAATTTTTTTATGATACATAACAAAATGGAATGTTTATAGAGTATTTGGAATCCGATTGCAATAAATAGAATTAGACCAGAATTAAATTCCGAGCACATAAAAAATTACATGCTTGAAATATTCAGGTTTTTCTATTCTATTCAGAATTTTTTTTCAGTTTGTTGTAAATATCTACCACATATTACAATTTCATATTTTGGTTCGTGGAATGACATGCAATCTTTGACCTGGATTTTCATGTGGTTACAATGTCAATTGCCTGTTGACATTTATTGGTGAATGACAAAACTAGAAATTAATACGAACAACAACGAACGATTAACAAAATCAGGGATGAGAATGAAAATATTAAAAAAGTCTGAAAAAAGCCGGGGGTTTGGGGGCCGCAGGCACCCAGGGGGGCCCAGGGGCAGAGCCCCGGTGGGGGCCCAGGGGGCGAAGCCCCGGGAGCTAATGATTTTTGGCTATTTTTTTTTTTTACCCCAAAACCATTAATTTTATCAGCAAAAAGTTGCAATTTATTTGGAAATAAATTCCCCTTCTTGGTGGACTACCAGGTGAAAATGATTAATACGTTACAAGAGACTTGTTTTTAATCAATTCACATTTGATGATTTCAAAAAATCAATGCACCTTTTAATATAAATGAGCTCTACAGTATTATATTTCTGCATTTTTGCTATTCATGTCTTTGTTAACATGTGGATATCAATGTAAATGAATGAATATATAATTTTTTAAATATATAAAATACCTTACCAAATGGAGACTGGGCTGCTTTCTCTGAAGTTCTTTTCATAATAGTGATAAGGTTACAATACTTTTCCGTGTTTCTGTACAGTTTATATACAAAATTACAGTTTATATCAAACATTCATAAGCATTATATTACAATATATCAATAAAATACCTGAGCATTATTCACACGATCAGCTACTGATATCAGAGGCTTTACAGTGGAAGTGTGGCCATCTGTGCTTTTCACCAGTGGTTGATGTATACGAGACGCACTGCTATTATCACTAGTCTGAAGTGATGCTGGTAACTGGTAGTTCGTCCTCAGAAGTTTCAGTTTGTCTAAAATGATATCATCAGTATCATATGAAATTTATGTTCTTTGTTGATATACTCTAATCATTTAAAATGAAGTGCAAACCAGAAAAAAGTTCTATCATATAATTCTCTTCAGCTTTCTTCTGATGTTATCATGGTAGCAGGAGGTCTTGCATATGAAGCAGGCAACATTCAACATCACTTATCACTTCCCTTTCAACTGTTGTGTGGACTAACGAGGTTTTATCTGGACAGGATGTTGTGTAATGTAATGCAGATACCATCTGGCCAATTTGAAGATCAAGATGGTGATTTTGAATTAAAGAACAGGCATGTACAACTGGCATTACATATTTGAAATTTTTTTTAAATCAAAAACTATAAGTTCATCTCGGCCTAAAAAATTTGGGCAGACGCTCCCACGCGGCACATGCCAGCAATTCCCCCCCCATGAAATGAGCAATAAGTAGGAGAGTTATACATGCTATCATACCTAAAATTTTATCAGAAATATAGATATGATACTATGATTCTCCCCAACATGCTACATTACATAAAGCTATCCCCATTTATAAAAGATGCACACTTATATATGACATGTATTTGAGATATGCACACCATGGCATTGATTTGTGCGATATACATTATAAATATAATGAATCATTGAACAGGCAAAATAATTTTCGCCCTCCCTTTGTGTTTTTTGGTGTATATGTGAAGTTCGATAGTCCTTGCCCCTCTACTAGCGGAGTTTATCATGTCAGAACACAATGAGCAAAGTACTTTTCCTGGGACGTCTAGTTTCCGTATGTGATCAGCGAGCTTCGTTGTGACAGTCTGCTTGTCGATCTTGACATTCAGTGTTCTTTCTATCCAAGCCCATCGAAAACAGTTCTTTATTCCTGCACCTTTATCAGTCTCCCTTGCTCGATCCTCTTCTTTCTTATCTAGGACTTTTGCCATTGTCGATATGCTAAAATATCCCTCCTGAATACGTGTCTTTCCGATGTTACCAATGCGTATCGTCAAACAGTGTGTACGGTTGGTGAATGGCGACTGCAAGCCACACGTGGAGAGCATGCGTACTTGTGTTTATACACTGCACGCGATGGGATTTCCTGAAAATTCTACCGCAAATAAGTCGAACATTGTCGCAAAAGTGAATGTTAATTACGACATGTCAAAAGACCAGGGCTCGACATTAACGGTTGTCCGCTTGTCCGGGACAAGTGATACTTAATGTCAGACAAGTTCATCGTCTCAGTTACTTGTCCGATCGGACAAGTGCCAAAATACGCTGATATTCGGGTTACATGTCAAATTTATCAGTTTATTCACATGATTTCCAAAGCATCTCACTCGACATATTGTTTTGATGAATCGCTGGATGTTTCTATTCGGAAAGAGCGATGTGCACATGCGCAATATTCCACTTGCGAAACCGGCCAATACCGCTTCGTGTATTTGAGCTGAAAAGTAAACGGTCGTTTATGATTGGTTTTAATCGTGTCATACACGTGGATTTGTTGACATTTCTGTTGGCGGGATCATTATTCAACTGTATATTTATGCATGGATTAAAGCAAAAAAAAAAAAAATCATCTGACTGAAAAAAAAGCTCCATGTCGTTGGCCCCTACCACATCAGCGATGCGTCAAATTTTAAATGCCATGTTGTCCATTATCCCCTCGGCCCCTACTTATAGTACATTTACATAATTTTAACAATGACTAAAGCTAAGGCAAGACTTTACCATTGTCATTACTGGCTATAAATGATGAAACATCAAGTTTTCAGCACAAAGTGCAAATTTATTTCAACAATACTTTAGTAATGCACAGCAGTGGTTAAGAGAAAAGTGCAAGTGCAGTCGAACTTGAACCATGCTTTCAAACGAGTGGAACAGAAAGAACTTGCAAAAAAAGTAAAGTGAAAGTTCACTTTTTCTGCTTCTTCGCAGTGAAGCCAAAGGCATCTAGTTTTTTGCCATTGCTTCCATAGAATTTTTTAATGGCAAACTACACAAAAGCACACACCTGCCATTTTCATCTTTTTGCACCATGAACTAAATGGCTTGCCATTATCGCCCATTTCATTTCGCCAAGCCCATCTCCACTTATTCTTTACCGTTTTGTCGATGCCTGACACATCTGTGCTTTCATTTAAAAGAAGCGCGTCCATGCTGGCAAAACCGAAAGTAATTTGACGCGCTCTAGTGATGGAAATCGAAGGGCCTATATCCGGTGGCCTTATACGCAGTACTCGAGTTGGGGGGGGGGGATGTGGGGGGAGGCGTCCCCCTTCTGAAATAAAAATCTCAAATCATCCCCCTTATAAAACGGCCATCCCCCCATCACATCCCTTGGGCCATTTTACCGATTAATGTGGAAATTAGCCTACTATTATTTTAACAAATATTACTACCATTTCAACATTAGAGGCTTTGCGCAGTGATAGCCTACATGTAGCCGGATAAAAAAGACGCATATTTATTTATTCGGTTGCATCTCTCATTCACACCTATACGGAGGTTTCAGTCACTGAAAACAGCTACTTCGCAAACTCTGGGCAGAGTGGAGATTTCTGAAAACTCTATCTTCAGACACTCGTGTAAATCGGGAAAACGAAGCAGCAGTGGGCGAGAGGGCGCGCGCGAATATAATGAGTCAGAGGTGTGAATCTTTCACCGAATGCCAATTGTCCCGGTTCTTCATGAAATCGCACGCGCACGCACAAATTCATTCGGTTAACTTTCAAATAACTGTTCTTGTGCACTTGCGACACCGGAGCCACTTTCCTGAATTTTGAGATTTGGAGTATTCGTTCTTTATCTATTTAATCAATTAATTTATTTGTCACATACATTAAATTACTAATGTAAAACATTAGTAGCCTGTTTAAGCAATAGCTGTTTTCTCCACTGTTTTCCGACCTTTTGTGCTTAGTGAATGAGACACTTCATTACACTCCACTGACCGACTTCCAATTCCGGACTTTTTTGAAAATGTAAAATATAGGCCTACGAGATGCTTTTTTGGGACTTAATTCGCGTTGGGAGCGGCACGGTGGTGTAGTGGTTAGCGCTGTCGCCTCACAGCAAGAAGGTCCTGGGTTCGAGCCCCGTGGCCGGCGAGGGCCTTTCTGTGCGGAGTTTGCATGTTCTCCCCGTGTCCGTGTGGGTTTCCTCCGGGTGCTCCGGTTTCCCCCACAGTCCAAAGACATGCAGGTTAGGTTAACTGGTGACTCTAAATTGAGCGTAGGTGTGAATGTGAGTGTGAATGGTTGTCTGTGTCTATGTGTCAGCCCTGTGATGACCTGGCGACTTGTCCAGGGTGTACCCCACCTTTCGCCCGTAGTCAGCTGGGATAGGCTCCAGCTTGCCTGCGACCCTGTAGAAGGATAAAGTGGCTAGAGATAATGAGATGAGATAATTCGCGTTGCTCCTTCACTATTAATTTTTGAGACTGATGAGGCAGTAAATACTGTGGAATTATTTTCTCCTTACTATGAAGTTTGGCATCTTAAACAAGTGTCGGGAAATCTTGCAGCCCAACTCTGCAGCCTCCAATGTTTAAGCGAACTACTGAAACCATAATTTTTAAAGATTAAATCGTAGGCTAATCAAACCAAAGAAAAACACAACCTTTCCAGAACGTTATCTGCCGAAGCCTGTTTAACCTACAAAACACTTAATAACATAGATCTTGCTGCGGCTTCAACTTTTCACCTGATCACCTTTCAATAGGCAAATATCATTATTACTACTACTATTAGTAGTAGACAAGTAACCTAGTTGCCTAGTAGTCGGACAGCCAAATAGTTTCATCAGTGGCCTACGCCGAGCCTCCCCGGGACTAGACAGTAGCGGAGGCTCACTGGCGGCTCGTTAATAGGGGCGATTTGGGCGATGCACTCCCAAACAGGGAGGGAGATTTTTTTTTTTATCTACTCCTACTACCACGGCAACAGTAATGTCATTGTCCAATCAGGCTAAGGTCGCGCCTGGTGTAGCCACACCCTTTTGGTGCGATTTCTGTCAGGTTCAGATTTGCCCCAAAATCTCCCATTGACACTACTGGTACGTTAGTCTGGTTAACACCAGACCATATCACAAGTGAAATATGGTCTGGAATCTGCCTATTGAATTTCTCGTAGGGGAGGTGTGGTTTACGATTGTCAACGGCCGTTTATTGGACGTTGCGAATGTCTATCATTTGGCGTATACGTAGCCCATGGCCAATCATGGCAGTTGTACCCGGTGACGTAGTTAGAGCGACGAAGAAGACGAAGAGGCGAAGAAGAGAAGGAAAGAGAAAGAGAAGGCAAAACAAAAATAGGAAAACAATGGCACCGAACGATTACTGCCGTTTGTGCAAGACAAAGCTTGATCGAAAGTTTGGTTCGTATCGCTCGCCGCCATGTTAAATGTGAACCGTAAACAGTCCCAAATAAACTACAAGCTTCCGTTTGTCGAGTAGTATGCGTCACCGTCTTTCCACCCCTCCCCACTCTCTGATTGGCTCCCTAACTCAGGCGAGCCTTTAGACCATAGTTTCCATGCTGTCTTTTCAGATCTGAACGATTGTGCAAAGCAGCATGGGATTTCCCAGGCTAATGGTACGTACGTTTTTTTCGAAAATCATGCTCCCAATGCATTTTCTATTAGGTTTTATGTGCTCGCACAAGCAGCGTGCTTACGTCATACGCCTGTTGCGCCGCGCAAGTGTTGCCAGATTGGGCAGTTTTAAGTGCATTTTGGCGGGTTTTGAACATAATTTTGGGCTGGAAAACGCAACTTGCGCGGGAAATGTGTGAACATTCTATGAAGAAGATGGCGGCGAGTGTTGAATGCAACGATACGATAGCGTCTCTAAAAGAAGTTCCCTTTAGTCGTTGTGCCAATGAGGAGAAAACGGCAATCAAACAGCTAGGACCTCCTAGACTGAATTTAAACATCAAGCAAGTGTCTACGATCGGGGAGAAGACCTACTCAAGAGGTTTTAACAAGAACTGGTACCACCGGAAAACTTGGCTAGCTGGCTGTGATGTAGTCAATGCTCTTTTTTGCTACCCTTGCGTTCTCTTCCACCCTGGAAGTAGCACAGCAGACGGTACAGTGATATCTGATCTTTGAATTTACTAGGCAAAAGGTTTTGTGTGTGTGTGTGTGTGTGTTACCAATGGCAGTTGTTTTACCAATGGCAATTTAACATTGCCATGTTTTTGTTTTACCAATGGCAGTTTAACATTGCCATGCTTGGAATATTTCAGTAGCCTCAAGTTCTCTCTGACTTGGTGTAAATTAAGCATATTTTCAGTTTTTATATATTGTACAGTATGTGTGTTCATTGGAGCCAGCAGCACCTTACCTTTTTTC
Source organism: Neoarius graeffei (assembly GCF_027579695.1). Lineage (NCBI taxonomy): Eukaryota > Metazoa > Chordata > Actinopteri > Siluriformes > Ariidae > Neoarius > Neoarius graeffei. The sequence continues at coordinate 56,598,052 of NC_083592.1, forward strand.
CAACTTGTTAAGCCAAGTTGCACTGACTACAAAACCTTGTGTAACCTTGTGTGTGTATATAGCTAAATAACTAAAGCCTTTTGTGTTCATTGACATGCTTGTAATACTTTAAATTTCCTTTTAAGGCATGGCTTTCTGGAGGAATTCTTGGGAAAAAAAACTGCAGAATTTATTTAGAATTATTATTTGTTGTTAAAATGGTGCAATTCCATATAAAAAAACCCCACATAATTAAGCTGCACATGTTTGTCTGATGGTTATGCTTTTCTTCATCTTTTTCAAAACTTAAATAAACACTTGTTTTGGATTTATATCCTGCCACTTTAATTGCATTCTTTAGAATGAAGAAATTAGAATATGTTTATAATTAAGAATTTTCATTCATTCATTCATTCATTATCTCTAGCCGCTTTATCCTTCTACAGGGTCGCAGGCAAGCTGGAGCCTATCCCAGCTGACTACGGGCGAAAGGCGGGGTTCACCCTGGACAAGTCGCCAGGTCATCACAGGGCTGACACATAGACACAGACAACCATTCACACTCACATTCACACCTACGCTCAATTTAGAGCCACCAGTTAACCTAACCTGCATGTCTTTGGACTGTGGGGGAAACCGGAGCACCCGGAGGAAACCCACGCGGACACGGGGAGAACATGCAAACTCCACACAGAAAGGCCCTCGCCGGCCCCGGGGCTCGAACCCGGACCTTCTTGCTGTGAGGCGACAGTGCTAACCACTACACCACCGTGCCGCCCGGATTTGAAACATAGGGCTCTATAATTTAGATATAATTATGGATTATTTGAAATTATCTTTTTTTGACCATTAAATACTATACAGGAGCCACACTGAATAATTAGACAACAATTAATCAGTGGAGGATATATATTCAAAATTAATAATTTTAAAATGAAAATATATATATAATTTTAATTTTCTGGTTTTCAATTTCTCATAAATAAATTAATGATTGATGGAGTCCAATTGATGGAGCAGAACTCAAGGGTTGATAGATGAAGATGAATAGAAACTTTATTTGTGTCCATTCATCTGTGAGTCAATAGAGGTGTGGAGGTTTTTATCTTAAAGAAAAAGGCAAGATCGCAAAGAAATGGAGGAAGGGACTTGGAAAAATGGTCTAGGAAGGCTGCACAATTAATTGCAGAAAATCGCCGCGCTCTGGTCTCAGGCCCCCTTGGATCACGTGCTTGGTGGAGAAAGGTTGATTGTCTTAGTAGTAGAAAGGAAAACAATCACAGCTCAAGTCTAGATCAAGAGTTTGTAAGGGGACTGAATGGCTACTTTGGAGAGCTCTGTTCAGATCAGAACTACATCACCCCGATTCCAGCTGAAACGGGTGATGCCTCGATCCCACAGCTTTGAACAAGGCAGGTCCTGGAAGGCTCTGTCTAAGATAAAGCGTACAGCCACTGGCCCTGACGGCATCCCCTATTGGGTGTGGCGGGATCATGCGGCAATATTTACACCTGTAGTTGAAGCGCTCTGGAACTCATCCCTTACGCTACGTTCACACTGCAAGGCTTAATCCTCAATTCCGATTTTTTTGTGAGGTCGTTCACATTAACAAATATATGCGACTTGTATGTGATCCTCAGTATGAACGAAAAGCGACCTAAAAGTGTTCCGCATGCGCACTGCAGGATACGACGACGTCACACGCAGTGAGCATGGCCAGTGTTTACGGAAGTAAAACCGCCCGGTTGCGGTATGACCCATCCAATCTAGCTTGAATAGCTGCATCCCCCCAAACGGAAATCAGCTCCCTAACCTCTGCGTCCTTCCATTGAGAAGATTCAGAACCTTCACAGCCCGAAGCGTCCCTCGCATTGATGTCATGCGCAGGGGCGCAGATACGTTTTTTGAACTGGGGGGGGGGGACAAAAAACTGGGGGGGACAAAGCTGCCAGCAAACCAACCCCAACCCCGATATGCCTGTCAAACTTGTTGTTAGTAACCATAGCAACCAAGCTCGAGCTTGCAACCTGTGCAGTCTGCGCAGCTCAACCAACCTATATACTGCTGTGCACCTCAATAAACCGAATGGTAATTAGTCTTTTGATTTTTCCGTGAGGTTTGCCTTATGCAAAGAAAGACAGCATAGACGTTTTTTCCTCCCTATAAGTGGGGGGGGGACCGAGCGAGGTGAATTTAAATCTGGGTGGGACGAGTCCCCCCCTCTATCTGCGCCCGTGATTATGCGCCATGTTGTTGTAACTTTTTTTGAGAGACCCGCCGCCTACTTCAGCGCAGAATAGTGACGTTTGTGGCTTGTTGATGACGTGTAAGTCGGATGAATGCGACCTGGCGGTTCAGACTGAAGTCGCATATGAAAAGAGCGGATAGGGATCGGAATTAGGACCACATATCCAAACGGCCTGGGTCGGATTTGAAAAAATCGGATCTGTGTCGTTCATATTGTCAATAAAAGATCGGATACAGGTCACATATGGGCGAAAAGATCGGATTTGAGTCACTTCAGCCTGCAGTGTGAACGTAGCCTTAGTCTGCACTCATGGCCCAAGATATGGAAAGAGGCGGATATTAGCCCTATTCCCAAGGTCGATATCCCAGAGGTAAAGGCGGACTTTAGAGGTATAAATGTTACACCTGTAATTGCTAGGTCTTTTGAAAGAACTGTTTACGAGGCTTTTAACAAGAAACATGTGGAGGAATTTTTAAGTGATTCTCAGTTTGCCTACCGTGAAGGTGGCAGTTGTGTAAATGCATTATTGAAGTTGCAACATGTAAGCTTAAAAGCCCTAGATAAGAGGGAAAATGCAGCGGTTAGGCTATTTACTATGGACTTTTCTAAGGCATTCGATAATGTGAGACATGACCTATTGGTTGAAAAACTTAAGCTTTGTCCGCTTAATCCTCACATGGTTAATTGGTATATTAGCTTTTTAGCTGATAGGAAACAACGGGTTGCCTATAATAATATAATATGCGAGTGGAAATCGGTAAATAAAGGCACAACACAAGGAAGTGTGAGTGGGCCTTATTTATTTAATTTATTTTTAAATGATTTAGATATAGAGCACCCAGAAATCACTTTAATTAAGTATGCGGACGATACCACAATTGTAGTAGAGGTCCCAAGAGACCAATCAGATAAATCGAATTTAGCTTTGGAATAGTTTTTTAATTGGACCGTAAATAATGGAATGAGCTGTAATACAGCCAAATGCAAAGAGCTGGTTTTAGGGAAAAAAGGCAACAATAGTGTCTATCCAGCCATTAGCAACATAAAGCGGCATCAGAGTATAAAGCTTTTGGGTGTAACTTTTCAGGAAAATTCTAAATTTAGTGTACACATTGGGTCTAAGTTAAGTGAGGCTAATAAATGCCTGTATGTGATTAGAAGTCTCCGTAAAGAGGGTTACACTCAAGAGGAAGTGGACCATCTTTTTAAGGCCATCGTTATGCCTAAGATTATCTATGGCCTGCCCGTCTACAGAGCTAGTCCATCGGATCTTAATGTAGTGCAGCAATTTTTGAGAAGGTGTTTCAAGAGGTGCTACACATCGATACCTTATAACATACATGAATTACTGCAACATCACGATCAGCGCCTCTTTGATAAGATAAGTGTAAATACGCATCCTCTTCATGGATTTCTTACACCTTACTCTATATATTCAACACAGCGCCTCCGCAGTAAACATATTATAAGACCTATCACTAACACAGAACGTTTTAACAACTGCTATTTTAATAGGCTTATTTTTAGATATAACTTGGGAGTATGATATATGTAAATAGCCACTTGTATATTTCTTGCTTAGCGCAGATGTTTTTTTTTGTCCTATTAATTTTTAACTGTTATTTGTAACGCTTGAAATGTATTTTTTATCTTGCGAATAAAGACACACTTAATTAATTAATTAATTCACAAGATATATTGTCATTTGATAACTAGATTTCAGTGTATAATAATCAGTGATTTACAGTGTTAATCAGTCAATTTTGTTATCAGTTGTTTTTATTTGTAGCATTGTTGTTATTTGTTTCTCTTGTCCAAACTAGTGATATCTCATCAAGTCATAAATTTTATGATAATGTTAGTTTTTGTGATATTTGTTACTGAACTGCAGAGTACTGATCTGTGTATATATAATGGTTAGTGTTTCTGGATCTCATAGTATTGTTATTTTGTTCTTAAAATTTTATGTTCATAATTTCTAGAATATATTGCTTCTGAACTTCAGCAGAATAATTGGTGAATTATGGTATCAGTCTGTTTTACTATATTTTTGAACTTTTGCCTCAGTATATCAAGTATTGATTACTTTTGATTCATAGATATTATGCATATGTTGTGAATTCGGAAACAAATGGCATAAAGATTGTTGGGTTACAAATAGTTTATTTGTGGGGGTTTTTCTCAAATATTTCTTCAGACAAGTCAACTTCACATTTGGACAAGTAAATTTCCTTTCAACTTGCCCGACAGGACAAGCGGTTTCAAAAGTTAATGTAGAGCCCTGAAGACTCGAGTGTGTTAACCTGGAGCCCACCAAGAATCAACACGTTTTAAGGTGACCACAGATCGTTAACCATACCACCCCCCCGAAAATTTCTCAACGGATTTACATCGATCTCAAAAACGATCATTTTGGTCTGAAAAAGTCCGAAATTCTCATCCCTGCAAAATGTGATCTATGAAAATACTTAGAAAGTGGGTAGAAAGTGGAACAAAAAGATTTTCTGACACAGGTTCAACATTATCAGTTCATTTTTGACAAATATTTACGGAAGCACCGACATTGATATAGAGCCGCTACAATTATCAATACCTTAACGATCTTTTGGCCGTTGCAAAAGCAGACTAGACTTTCAATACATAAATTGTGCATGAATAATTACTTAAACTTCCACTGGGGAAAAAAATTAGTTGATTCCCGATTACTTAGTGTATCAGATCATGTGACACCGTTCCACAATTATTGACACCGTTCCACAATTATTGACACCCAGATGATTATTTATAAAAAAAAATAATAATTGGTATGTGGCATTAAGTTAACTAAACGTAGTTTTTATTTAAAATTTGTTTTACATCGACTTATATTTTGTACAAAATATCTTTTATATAAATATATGGATGTCGGTGTTTATGTAAATGAGGAAGTAATTCTTCTTGTTCCACTTTCTAAGTATTTTCATAGATCACATTGTGTTAATCATTCGTTGTTTGTATTAATTTATAGTTTTGTCGTTCACCAATAAATATCAACAGGCAATCGACCTTGTAACCACATGAAAATCCAGGTCAAAGGTCGCATGTCATTCCTCGAACCAAAATATAAAATGTCTACCGATATTGTAATATGTGGTAGATATTTACAACAAACTGCAAAAAAAAAAAATCTGAATGGAATAGAAAAATCTGAATATTTTAAGCATGTAATTTTTTATATGCTTGGAATTTAATTCTGGTCTAATTCTATTTATTGCAATAGGATTTCAAATACTCGATAAACATTCCATTCTGTTATGAATCAGAAAAAAATTATAAATCACAGCACTTTTTAAAAAAAAGTACTCCATCTACTTCAACAATGTTACACAAAGATCGATCCATAACAGTTGTAAATGTTGCTTAATTCCACAGGGTGTCGATAATGGTGGACACCGGTGAAAGTGATCACTATTATCGACACCTCACGCACGTGACTTCTTAAATGTGCGTTTAGATACAAAATGGCGACTGTCACATGAAAGGGTAAGAAACAAAGTAGGTTTCAACGAGGAGATCATGAAATATTGGTGAATTCGATCAGTAAAAACATGTCCATGATCTTTCCACCATGCTCACCTGCGATGATAACGTCTGGGTTTTCCTCACCTTCCTGATCGTGCTAAATTCCATCTCAAGTAACAAGCTGTGTCATCAGACGAAAAAGGGTGGGGCGGGGTGGGGTGAGGTGGGTCTTCCGGTTGATTAATTAACCAATAATAACTGTTGCAACTGAAACTCAGCTTTGTAAAATTGTTTTATACTGGTAAATCTGAAAAGTTGTTGTAATGGAAATTTCTAATAAACACTTCAGAATGCTTAGCAGTCGTCTTTTCAGTTATTTATTATAGTAGATCATATAAACAGATATATAAAATAGGAAGGGAAAGAAGAAAAGAAGAGAAGACACCACTTCTGATGCCGAGAGTACGCGCACTCTGAGTTGTGTTTTAGTGGCTGTTATCCATTATACTCTAAAGGCATTCACTTACTGCTTGCATCTTCACGTGATTGGCTCAAGATTTTCTATGAAGTTTTGTTAAAGCGTGCACCTGGCGTGCTCTGGTATGTGCAGGCAGATGCGTAGTTATGGAGAACTCAGGCACCCTGCTCATCACCAAGGCCACAGAAAGGCGATTACAGCATGTGGAAAAAACATCTTTCTCAGTTCACTAAGTCACTTGAGCTCAACATACAGAAACACAGAGAATAATAATGTTCGTCTATTAAATTTCCCTCACAGTGTCGATAATTATAGCCGCCACTCTATTTATCTCATCTCATTATCTGTAGCCGCTTTATCCTTCTACAGGGTCGCAGGCGAGCTGGAGCCTATCCCAGCTGACTATGGGTGAAAGGCGGGGTACACCCTGGACAAGTCGCCAGGTCATCACAGGGCTGACACATAGACACAGACAACCATTCACACTCACATTCACACCTACGGTCAATTTAGAGTCACCAGTTAACCTAACCTGCATGTCTTTGGACTGTGGGGGAAACCGGAGCACCCGGAGGAAACCCACGCGGACACGGGGAGAACATGCAAACTCTACACAGAAAGGCCCTCGCCGGCCACGGGGTTCGAACCCAGGACCTTCTTGCTGTGAGGCGACAGCGCTAACCACTACACCACCGTGCCGCCCCACTCTATTTATATAAAAGATATTTTGTACTAAATTTAAGTCGATGTAAAACAAATTTAAAATAAAAACTATGTTTTGTTAACTTAACACCACATACCAATTTTTTTTAAATAAATAATCATCTGGATGTCGATAACTGTGGACAAAGGTGTCTAATTGTGGAATGGTGTCACGTGATCTGATACACAAAGCAATCCGGAATCAACTCATTTTTTTCCCCCGGTGGAAGTTTGAGTCATTATTCATGCACAATTTATGTATTGAAAGTCTTTTCTACTTTTGCAACGACCAAAAGATCGTTAAAGTGTCGATAATTGTAGCCACCGCTGTACTTGGATTAGTTTTTTTTTTTCCACAGAGAGAAAAAGAAAATCATTAGCGATATGCTAAATTAATTCCCCAAATACCTACACTTTTCTGACTTCGTATCATTGCGTATTTTAAAAGCATCATTATTGTTGTTGTTATTGATATTTTTGCACAGATAAATTTGCACAAATATACTCAGTGAAAATAGCTCACATTTCCTGGACACAGAGGAAGAAGGAGATTAGCACCAGATGCTAACATTTTTGAGCGTCACCTTCGCACGTGCACTCTGTTTGCCGCCCAAAAATGCGTTTCAGGGAGACGGAACATTCCATTCAGCCGGGGATTTTGGGGGGAGCGGCGGGAGGAATTCTCATTTAACTGTAAAACAATCAATCAACTGTGGATAAGAAGTGGTCATTATTGAGCTATTATGAAATGTAATAATCACACCAGTAGATCTTATTATATAATAAGCAGCAGTAATATCTAGGGAACTGGATAAAAATTTCAGCGACCATTAGACGCAAAGGTTCAGTCCAGATTTTATTTATTTATTTATTTATTTATTTAAGGACGGCAGTTCAAATGTGTGGTTAAAAAACCCACCTCATTTCATGGTTTGTGAGAAGGTACAGATACCTCACTGGGTGTTTTCAGAAGTCCAGGCTGCTTTAAGGATAACAGGACGACAGATATTTTGATTGGATTGCCTTTTTTGTGGAAAGCGCATTAGACTAGTTGACTGGGTTATACCACTAAGCTATGTAGTGTTATAATTTCATCTAGGTTGACTAGTCCAAGTTCTGCCTTGGTGCCTTGACTTTCTTTCTTTTTATTTATTCGCACATTGTAAAAAAAAAAACAATACAAGTAAAGGTACAAAGTATGTGCTGGGGGAGAGGAGGAAACCTAAATGGCTTATAATTGGCCCTCCCCCATCTAACACACACACACATATATGTTATTTCCCAGCTGGGAGGTCCATATGGTGAAATACCGTGACCGAGGTCTTGAAAGTACTGAGCGAGGCCCTCTGGGCCGAGGTCAGTATTCAAGGCCGAGGTCACGGTATTGGACCATACGGACCGACCTTAAAGTGCCATTCCACCATTGGATGTATTCTTTGGCATAAAATACAATATATTTTATGACAACATGACTAGACAGAGAAATCTTTTAGCTTCAAAATGATATATCAAACATAATTTTTTGACAATGACAAGTATATTAATTTTGCGACCAAAGTCACCTACCCTTTTAATTTCCACGCGGTAGTGAAACGTGACGTCATCGGCAGGTTCCCCTTCTTGTGTACCACGTGTCGGTCTATTTTTAGACCAGGAAACCCCCAAAGTGAGAGAGTCATTTCTCCTCGTATATGGGGGCCAAAAAAATTGCGAAAAATTGAGTTAATCTTTCAGTTAGCTAGATTTATTGGTATTAGCTAGATTTATTGGTATTATTTTTATCGCGTTCTATCCGCCATTGCTGATAATATGTGCCACGTCACATGTCACGTGGTACGCAAGAAGGGGAACCTGCCGATGACATCACGCGCGGAAATTAAAAGGGTAGGTGACTTTGGTTGCAAAATTAATATACTTGTCGTTGTCAAAAAATTATGTTTGATATATCATTTTGAAGCTAAAAGATTTCTCTATCTAGTGATACCATTTATATATGTTGTCAAAATATATTGTATTTTATGCCAAAGAATACATCCAATGGTGGAATGCCACTTTAAGCTGGTAAATAATATATTTATTTTTTTCTTTACCAAATTCTAACAGAAAACGAGAGCGCCCGAAAGGGAAAACTGAGCTGAGCCGCCATTTTGAATCCTCATTCACGGCTGTAATGCAAATGGCTTCCTCCTCGGTATACAAGTGCACTTCCATGGCAGGAAAAAAAAAACTACATTTTGCCACCTATGTAGTCCCCTATTTATACAAATAGGAGTCATTCAGGATTCAGCCATGTTTTTGCTCAGTGTTAGCAAATTAGTTTTTAGCTTTCTCCTGAAATGTTTTATTTTATTTCTTCTTCCTCAGGGTAGTAAAACTCACTTTCGCTGTGAACACTGTCATTATCGCTATCCATGCTGTAAAATTAATGCTATTCTCCTGAGAAATGCTGGCAAACATTTATAAGATTTTTGATAATCTTATAAATAAATCTTATTAAAAAAAAAGATAAATGTTGACAAAAAATGCTACTATGTTTGTTGTTGTTGTGAACGAGCGAGTCGCCAGAGGTCCGTAACCAGGGTCCGTAACTGGGGTCCGTATCGTAGGATATGGACCCACTTTCCAGCCAATCAGAGCGCAGGATTTGATGGAAACCAGACTGGGGAAAAAATAAATATATATATCCATCCATCCATCCACCCATTATCTGTAGCCAGGGGCGCCGCTAGGGGGGGAAAGTTAGGACGATTCTAAGGGCCTAGCACTGACAGGGGGGCCTGTGAAGGATATTAATATTATTTTAATAGTATTGCCTTGTGTAAGTTTTTGAAATAAAATATTTCATTTCATCTGTTAAAATATGCAAATTATACATGGTTATGATTTGCTATAACATTTTTCTTGAATTATTTATGATATTGTCATTTCACCCCTCCACCCTTCTTACTAATGGTACAGTGTGATTCTGGGCGTGGGACACATGAAATGTGTAGCTCCGTGTGTGCGCAGCGTAGCTTAGAGCCGCTGCCAGTTTTTCTATGTGCGCAATAGAGGTGTAAATTCTAGAAGTTGCTAAGCAGGAGCAGGTGTGATGAATTATGAAGTCCGGATATCACACTGTGTGTGGAAAAAAAATCACCTTTTTTCATAGGTATCTTTATTGTATAATTAAGTCTAGGTGTTTTGCCATTGTTCATGTGTGGATTTGTTGATATTGTTAAGTATTTAACTTTAATATGTTGCACATTAGCTGTGGTCAGAGATATCATTGCTATTGTTCATGTGTGGATTTATTGATGCTGTTGCTAAGTATTTAACTTGAATATTTGAACATTTGCTGTGTTTTCTAATAAATGTGTGATGCCTAAAAGAAACCAAAAACACTTAGTGGATTTCTTGCAGTGCACTCTGTAATTGTATCAAAAAAACTAGTGTAGTTATTCATCAAGGCATACATTTGATCACATACAATAAGTTAATAAATGGAGGAAACAAAGGATGATGTTTGCTGGAGGGCTCTAGAGTCTCCATAATGTGCATAGAGAATGTTATAAATCCATACTGATACAGTGATGCATGCAGTTTCTCTCAACACAAACATTTGGATTGAATGAACTCCATAGGCTACTGAGTGGCCTAATAATAGTTGCTAATAAAAGAAAAAAAAAAATATATATATATATCATGGAATTTTCATTTTAAGGCAACAGTCTATTCAGTCTAATTCTGCATTTAAAATGTTCATATACCAAATAATTGTATCACCTAAACTTGCTACGTAGCTGATCACATGCATAGTAAAGCAAAAGTGCCAGCCAAAAACAGACTTCAAATTCAGTTGCTTGAGCTTGAAAATTTTACCGGGGGGGCCCTAAATTGTAATCTTTCATAGGGCCCAAGATTTCTAGCGGCGCCCCTGTCTGTAGCCGCTTATCCTGTCCTACAGGGTCACGGGCGAGCTGGAGCCTATCCCAGCTGACTACGGGCGAAAGGCGGGGTTCACCCTGGACAAGTCGCCAGGTCATCACAGGGCTGACACATAGACACAGACAACCATTCACACTCACATTCACACCTACGCTCAATTTAGAGTCACCAGTTAACCTAACCTGCATGTCTTTGGACTGTGGGGGAAACCGGAGCACCCGGAGGAAACCCACGCGGACACGGGGAGAACATGCAAACTCTGCACAGAAAGGCCCTCACCGGCCCCGGGGCTCAAACCCGGACCTTCTTACTGTGAGGCGACAGCGCTAACCACTACACCACCGTGCCACCCCATATATATATATATATATATATATATATATATATATATATTTTTTTTTTTTTTTTACACGATATTACAAATAAGTTTACAAGTTAAAGTAAGTAAAGTAAAAGAGTAAACATATACTAATTAAACATAATATCTGAGAAAATGATTAAGTTAATAGGTACTTGGGCAATACAGCAGGTAGTTTTTTAAGACATATTTAAAGCCAGCAAATGATGTGGCGGCTCTGATTGAGGAATCAAGACTATTCTATACATTAACGCGTTTGTATTGTACATTAGATTGGGCTAAAGATCTTCTAATGAGAGGAACATGAAGTTGACTCCTAAGGTCTATTAGTCCTTCCCAAGTTACAGTATAAAAAACCTTGGAGTTCTCTTTGACTCCACCCTTACGTTTGAACCCCATCTTAAACTAATTACTAAGAATGCTTTCTTTCACCTCTGCAATATTGCACATCTCCGCCCTTTACTCTTGGAAACTGATGCCAAAATGTTGGTCAATGCGTTTATTTTTTCTCGTCTTGACTACTGCAATTCTCTCTTTTATGGTCTCCCTGCCACATTGCTCAATCGCCTGCAGTGCATCCAAAACTCAGCAGCTAGAGTCCTCACACTCCCCAAGCGCACTGCTCACATCACTCCTGTTTTACAGCAACTGCATTGGTTGCCAGTTATATACAAAATCTTGCTTTTAAAGCTCTTCATGGTTTCGCCCCTTCCGATCTCTGTGAGCTAATTCATTTGTACTGTCCCTCCCGCTCCCTCAGATCTTCTGTCTGTGGACTTCTGACTGTTCCACGTTTTAAACTGGCATCTATGAGTGGCAGATCATTCAATGTTGCTGCTCCTAAACTTTGGAACTCGTTACCACAATCGCTTCATGACTGTTCCACTCTCTCTTCCTTCAAAGCTAACTTGAAAACTTTTCTCTTTACCTCACACTACTCTTCCTAGTGTGGCCTTTTTTTTTTGGTAACTCCTGTGTAAAGCATCCTTGGGTTTGTGAAAGGCGCTATATAAATTGAAATTATTATTTTTATTATTATTACTTGGTGGGTAGAGTAATTGTGAACCAGTGAGTTAGGGCTTATAAAGTTATCAAATGTCGGAGGGAGACTGTTTGTGAGGAACCTAAATGCAAAGAGACAAAGCTGTAGTTTGTTGATCTCATCTCATTATCTCTAGCCGCTTTATCCTTCTACAGGGTCGCAGGCAAGCTGGATCCTATCCCAGCTGACTACAGGCGAAAGGCGGGGTACACCCTGGACAAGTCGCCAGGTCATCACAGGGCTGACACATAGACACAGACAACCATTCACACTCACATTCACACCTACGCTCAATTTAGAGTCACCAGTTAACCTAACCTGCATGTCTTTGGACTGTGGGGGAAACCGGAGCACCCGGAGGAAACCCACGTGGACACGGGGAGAACATGCAAACTCCGCACAGGAAGGCCCTCGCCGGCTACGGGGCTCGAACCCGGACCTTCTCACTGTGAGGCGACAGCGCTAACCACTACACCACCGTGCCGCCCCTAGTTTGTTGATGTCCATGACATTTAAAACTTTTAGCTGCTGGAATAAGGGCATCGCATGAATACAAAAACTAGAAGCAGTAGCTATCCGCACAAACTTCTTTTGTAAGGAAACAATAGGAGATAAGGTGGTTCGACAGGCGCTACCCCATACGATATTACAGTAAATAAGGTAGGGGTAAATAAGGCTGTTATAAATAGTGACAATAGTCTTTTGAGCAAGGAGATATCTAATTTTTCCCAATATCCCAATAGTTTTAGCAATTTTCTTACTTAGCATGGAAATATGGGGCTCCCAGCTCAGTCTATCATCAATAATTACTCCTAGAAATTTTGCCTGAGTTTCCTGCATAAGAGGGGCATTATCAAGGACAATTTTGGCCTTCATGCTGTCATAAGTTTTATTTTTACTGGTAAAAATTAGGAAGTTTGTCTTTTTAATATTTATGGATAATTTGTTTGCTTGGAACCATGTAACAACCTTTTCTAGTTCTTGATTGGCCAATTGTATCAGAGAATCAAAGTCCTTGTGAGAGAGGAATATATTTGTGTTATCGGCAAATAAAAAAAAAGAATTGAGGAGGCTTCAGCAAGATCGTTCATGTAAATCAAGAACAACAAAGGGCCTAGAATTGATCCTTGTGGTACTCCACATTGGATTTCTTTGCAGGAAGACTTAACTTCATTCAATGTTACATATTGTTTTCTGTTACTTAGATAACTCCTGAACCAATTTAAAGCAATATCACGTATGCCGTAGGCTGATAGTTTTCTGAAGGGTATAGAGTGGTCTACTGTGTCGAATGCTTTAGAAAGATCTAAAAATATTCCTGTTGTGAATTCTTTGTTGTCAATAGCTGTGGATATTTAGTCAATGAGTTGTATAAGGGCCAGGGAGGTAGAAAATTCTTTGCAAAATCCATATTGATATTTGTAGAAGATATTATTAGTATTTAGGTATTTCAAAAGGCAATTGTATACAAGTCTTTCAAAAATTTTAGATAGGCTGGGTAAAACTGAAATTGGTCGATAATTGTTCATTGATGTAGGATCACGACGTTTAAAAATAGGAATTACTTTAGCGATTTTTGAGAGGCTCAAGGTGACACACATTCACTGGCCACCTTAATCGGAACTTGTTCTTGATTCTAAGAGTCCTGTTCTTGGCTGCAGGAGTGGAACCCAGTGCGTTCTTCTGGTTTCTGCTGCATACTGAGATGCTTTTTTGCATATGTTTTGTGGATGTGTCCATATAATATAAAGAACATTACATGATGGTGTGAAGATATGAAGTTTATCTTCTCGTGTTGAAAATATTTTTTCACTTGTTCACTTCGCTCACTCGTGAATATGTTCACCGCTCGAAGATAAACTTCATATCTTCATGCCACCATGTAATATCCTCTATATATGGTAGTTTCCTTGATAACATCTACAGTACATGACTGTGTTCAAAACTTATAAAAATTGCGATTACATCCTTACATTTTTGTATAATGATTGACTGATCGATTGATTACTTTATTCTGAACAATAAAGAAGAAAGATATAAAACTAAAAAAAAAATTAATAAAAAATGCAATAATCAAAACATCGTCATAAACAAACAGAATAGCGTAGCCACAAGGCAGTAACATAATAATGTTCAGAAAGGATTAGGAAGAAGTAATAACTTATCCAATCCTAACCCTCTATACCACCGCTAATCAAACGTCACTTTCCACCATAATAAACTATATATACAAAAGAAAACAAAAGCAACAAACAAAAAGCAAACATACCAACATACCAAGACATACCGACATGGTATAATATCGACCAAATCAAATCATATATACAGATACTTATGTTATGCATATATACACACATACAATACATATATACAGTACATACATATACACATACCTATAACTATACACTAAATACAAGAAGACCAGTCACAGACTTACTCTCAATTTCATCATCACCTATATAGTCTGCCTGTCCTCATTCTCATATATTTTTATTAACATGTTTTTATATAATTTTTTAAACAGTTTTATGTTGGTGCTATTTTTGAGTTCATTATCCAGACCATTCCACAATTTCACCCCACAGACTGTTATGCACATACTTTTCATAGTTGTTCTAACATTTACTCTCTTAAAATTCATTTCCCCTCTCAGATTATACCCATCGTGCCTTTCCCACCTTTAAACGTAGTTTGTACCTCACCCGGAAGAAGGTTATATCTTGCTTTATACATAATTTGTGCAGTCTTGTGTTTAACCAGATCAGTGAATTTCAGAGTGTGTGCTTTTACGAATAATGCGTTTGTATGCTCAAGATATCCCGTATTATTGATGATTCTTATTGCTCTTTTTTGTAATGTGCATAACGGCTGCAGGTTAGATTTGTAGGTATTACCCCATATCTCCACACAGTAGCTCAGATATGGAAGTATGAGTGCATTATACAGAGTATGTAGTGATTTATAGTCCAGAATGTGTCTTGATTTCCCCAAAATTGCAGTAATCTTTGCTATTTTTGCTTTAACATGATTAATATGCGGTTTCCAGCAGACTTTATGATCAACAATCACACCCAGAAATTTTATTTCATAAACTCTTTCTATGGTTATGTTGTCAATTTTCAATTCAACTTGAGGGTTCGACTTCTATTTTCCAAATAACATAATCTTTGTTTTACTCAAATTCAATGACAATTTGTTTACATTAAACCACCTTTTTAATTTATTCATTTCGGTTGTGTTTCCATAAGCTGCTGTGCATTGTCCCTGGCGCAAAAGATGTTTGTATCATCGGCAAATAAAATGCATTTCATTATACATGATACATTACATAAGTCATTAATGTACAATATAAACAGTTTAGGACCTAAGACAGACCCTTGTGGTACTCCACATGTTATGGGCAAATAATCAGATTTGCCCAGACTTGCCCATTATGTAATGGGTTACATAAGAATGTAATCAGAGGCAAAACCATGTTTAAAAATCTTAATGAGGTCCATGTTGCAGAAATGTGTCCTAGTTAAATACACAATGTCAAATGTATACTACATCATTTGCTAATTTCTCATCTGTGTTATGTTATCCTTCCATTCTTCCAGAAACTGAGGGATGCCGTTAACAACTGGGAAACAGTGAATGTTTCTCATAACCCACAACAAAAAACAAACAATGAGTAATGATTAGCGAATCAAAAGGTGTGCCTCTTGTTGATCAAAGCTAATAGAAGCCACGCTTTTCAGAGGCTAATTGCACTAAATGCTCCTGACGTGACCAATAGTGATAGGCACAGAATGGTATGTCTTCCTTGTATCCTTGGATACTCTGATTTATGCATTGAGATTCATTTCCCCATGGTTAATAATGGCTATATTTACACATACATGTTGTTGATCAGCTGTAAGCCATGAAGATTTGCAAATCATGGAAACTCTATATTTAACTGAAAATAGTACAAAGACAACGTAACACATGCTGAAACTGAGAAATTTTATTGTTTTTTGAAAAATATATGGTCATTTTGAATTTGATGTCAGAAACAAGTTTCAGAAAAGTTGGGACGGGGCAACAAAAGACTGAAAAAGTTGTGTAATGCTAAAAAAATTTAATTAATAAAAATATATAATAATAATAATAATAATAATAGGGGCGGCACGGTGGTGTAGTGGTTAGTGCTGTTGCCTCACAGCAAGAAGGTCCAGGTTTGAGCCCCGTGGCCGGCGAGGGCCTTTCTGTGCGGAGTTTGCATGGTTTCCTCCGGGTGCTGCGGTTTCCCCCACAGTCCAAAGACATGCAGGTTAAATCAAATCAAGTTTATTTGTATAGCGCTTTTAACAATAAACATTGTCGCAAAGCAGCTTTACAGAATTTGAACGACTTAAAACATGAGCTAATTTTATCCCTAATCTATCCCCAATGAGCAAGCCTGTGGCGACGGTGGCAAGGAAAAACTCCCTCAGACGACATGAGGAAGAAACCTCGAGAGGAACCAGACTCAAAAGGGAACCCATCCTCATTTGGGCAACAACAGACAGCCTGACTATAATATTAACAGTTTTAACAGGTATAACCCTCAACTGTCCTCATGGGTTAACTGGTGGCTCTAAATTGGCCGTAGGTGTGAATGTGAGTGTGAATGGTTGTCTGTGTCTATGTGTCAGCCCTGTGATGACCTGGCGACTTGTCCAGGGTGTACCCCGCCTTTCGCCCGTAGTCAGCTGGGATAGGATCCAGCTTGCCTGCGACCCTGTAGAACAGGATAAAGTGGCTAGAGATAATGAGATGAGATAATAATAATAATTTGGTTAATAGGCAACAGGTCAGTAACATGACTGAATATAAAAAGAGCATCCCAGAGAGGCGGAGTCTCTCAGAAGTAAAGATGGAGCGGGGTTCACCGCTCTGTGAAAGACTGCGTGGGCAAACAGTGCAACAATTTAAGAATAACATTCCTCAATGTAAAACTGCAAAGAATTTGAGGATCACATCATCTACGGTAAGTAATATAATTAAAAGATTCAGAGAATCTGGGGAAATCTCTGTATGCAGGAGACAAGGTTGAAAACTGACATGGGATCTTCAGGCCCTCAGGAGACACTGCATTAAAAGCAGACACGTGTCTGTAGTGTAAATCACTGTATGGGCTCAGGAACACTTCAGAAAACGATCGTCTGTGAAAACACTTCATTACTGCATCCACAAATGCAAGTTAAAACCAGATATAAACAAAATTCAGAAACACAACCCCCTTCTCTGGGCCCGAGCTCTTTTACGATGGACTGAGGTGAAGTGGAAAACTGTCCCAAGGTCTGATGAATCAAAAGTAGAAATTCTTTTTGGAAATCATGGACACCATGTCCTCCAGGCTAAAGAGGAGAGGAACCATCTGGCTTATCATCAGTGCACAGTTCTAAAGCCAGCATCTGTGATGGTATGGGGTGTCCAAACTTTTGAATGGTACTGTATAATGGTATTTTTGTTAAATATTTCACTTTAAATACATTTTTAAGTCCATAAATTTCAGAAAAGCTACAGACATTGCTTTTTAAATGACCCTGTATGCTTAGTCATGTGCATTCACAACTCTGTCTAATGTAGCTTATATTGTGCTCATTCTGAAGTAATTTATGTTCACCATGTTATTATTAGTTCAAGGTTTGCACTGTGTCCAAAATTGATGGGTTAAATAAGTGAATGATAATTCGGAGTGATAATTGAATGAAATATAATCTTAGCATTCAAATGTCTGAACATTTTACCGTTCACCCCGGTTTGCAAAAACTTCGATTCCAAGTACGTTGTTTTTAGAATTGGCTCTGGATGCAGTATTGGCGTCCCATTCATGTGGTATTCCCAGCTTGCACACAGTGTTCCTGAGATAGGCTGTGGACCCACCACCAAGGAGATGAATGAAAAGCTCTATGTAAAGATACACTAGTCCGTAAAAGATACAGACAAAAAGTACCACTCTAACAACAGGAAAAGGTCAAGTGTACCATGATTGGAGATTTATTTTTTTTTTAATTGTGTACAATTGTGAACAAGGTGGCACGGTGGTGTAGTGGTTAGTGCTGTCGCCTCACAGCAAGAAGGTCCGGGTTCGAGCCCCGTGGCCGGCGAGGGCCTTTCTGTGTGGAGTTTGCATGTTTTCCCCGTGTCCGCGTGGGTTTCCTCTGGGTGCTCTGGTTTCCCCCACAGTCCAAAGACATGCAGGTTAGGTTAACTGGTGACTCTAAATTGACCGTAGGTGTGAATGTGAGTGTGAATGGTTGTCTGTGTCTATGTGTCAGCCCTGTGATGACCTGGCGACTTGTCCAGGGTGTACTCCGCCTTTCACCCGTAGTCAGCTGGGATAGGCTCCAGCTCGCCTGCGACCCTGTAGAACAGGATAAAGCAGCTAGAGATAATGAGATGAGATGAGACAATTGTGAACAATAACAAGATAGAATACAATTCCACTTGGCCAATCATCTGGTTCACTGTAGCTGATCTGGTAGTGGGAGGAGTGGTCAGAAGATGCCTGTGGATCCTGCATTTAAAGGCCTGGAGGCCAGTGTCTACGGGTCCAACTACATGTTCTGGAAGGCTATTCCATACCCGGACAGCAGTGTGGAGGAAGGTTCTGTCCAGGGTGCAAGTATTAGAGGCTGGGAGGTCTAGGGCATGATCTGGCATAGCTGTGCATAGGCGGGTGGTTCGCCGTCTAGGGTATAGCGGGGGGAGCATATCCCGGAGATCCGTAGGGTAGTGGTGGGTGTGCATTTTGAACAGGACTGTAGCAGCAGCAACCTGTCTTCTATGGCCAAGGCTGGGGATGGAGAGTTTTGTGCTGGCAGTGTCCTGGTCCACTCCTATAATCTTTAGGGCCTTCTTCTGGATGTTGTCGAGTAGGCCAAGATGTGTTGGTGAGGCACTCATCCAGCTGAGTGAGGCATATTCCATGATGCTGCATACCTGTAGCTTGTAGACAGTTGCTCGGCTCTCCGTGGTGAGTTTACTGGCCACTGTCCTCAGTGCTGCCAGTTTCTGACCTGCCCGTATGGAGATTTTGGTCAGATGTTTCAACCAGGACAGCTTCTTGTCTATTGTGATCCCCAGGATGTCCAACTCATTAGCCATGGTCAACCAGTGATTTGTTTATGTCTCTTTTCTATTTTTCATCTGTTGGATGTTGAAAGAGGAACACTTTTTACAGAGAGCTTCAGAGAGCCTGAAAAGGAGCAAAAATATTTTTAAAAGGTCGACTAAGGAGATGAAAAAAAGTATTGATTGGGTTTCATGAGAAAAGAACAAGATAGCACTTGAAAAATCACTTTACAGTTCATTTTTTGGTTCAGGAGAGAAATTATATCGGGGTGTCAAGCTTTGTGCAGTTCTTTTTCTTTTTGAAAGAGATCAATGTATTTTCCAATTTCAGTGTTGTGATTCAGTGTTGTCTTTTCCCATATCTTATTCTTTTTTATATTTGTATATGGGCGTGGTGGTGTAGTGGTTAGCGCTGTTGCCTCACAGCAAGAAGGTCCGGGTTCGAGCCCTGTGGCCGGCGAGGGCCTTTCTGTGCAGAGTTTGCATGTTCTCCCCGTGTCCGCGTGGGTTTCCTCTGGGTGCTCCGGTTTCCCCCACAGTCCAAAGACATGCAGGTTAGGTTAACTGGTGACTCTAAATTGACCGTAGGTGTGAATGGTTGTCTGTGTCTGTGTGTCAGCCCTGTGATGACCTGGCGACTTGTCCAGGGTGTACCCCGCCTTTCGCCCGTAGTCAGCTGGGATAGGCTCCAGCTTGCCTGCGACCCTGTAGAACAGGATAAAGCGGCTACAGATAATGAGATGAGATGAGATATTTGTATATGTAAATACTTAATTTAATTTATCTAGAAGCTTTCTCTATTTTCTATTCACTGTTTATCTGTAATGATGCTACTGGAATTTTTATTTCCCTGAGGGAACCCTCCCAAAGGGATCAATAAAGTTCTATCTAATCTAATCTAATCTAATCTAGAACACAGAAAAATTGATCGATTGTTTTTTCAATACCGCAACTCTCATGTGTGTGAGAAAGCCTTAACAAGACATTTATTGAGCTCTCACAGGGCTCTTATAGAGCTCTCATTGTGTTGTTATAGGATGAGATATCAGTGGGTTTCACTGTAATACAGAACTCATAGCAGATTCTACATGATCAGTAATACACATTTTGAACAGGACCTCATTTCTAATTTATTTATTTTTTTGTCCTGTATTGGAAACTTCTAATAAACACTTCAGAACGCTTAGCAGTTGTCTTTTCAGTTATTTATTATAGTAGATCATATAAAACAGAGATATAAAACAGGAAAGGAAAAAGACGAAGAAGAGAAGAAGACACCACTTCAGGTGATGCCAAGAGTATGCACTCTGAGTTGTGTCTTAGTGGCTGTTATCTATTATACTCTAAAGGCATTCGCCTACTGTTTGTGTCTGTATGCGATTGGCTCGAGGCTTGGCCTTGAAGTTAGATATCAGCTCTTTGTTAAAGCAGACAAACTGGTGTGCTCTAATTAAGCGCTGCAGACGCATGGTCAGGCATAACATGATATGAAACATGAACAAGGCAGCCTATTTATCACCAGCCATTTGAGCCAAGGACACAGAAACACAGAGAATAGGAATGTTCATTCACTAAATTTCCTTCACAGTCCAATCCCAGCATCTAATCTCATCTCATTATCTGTAGCCGCTTTATCCTGTTCTTCAGGGTCTCAGGCAAGCTGGAGCCTATCCCAGCTGACTACGGGCGAAAGGCGGGGTACACCCTGGACAAGTCGCCAGGTCATCACAGGGCTGACACATAGACACAGACAACCATTCACACTCACATTCACACCTACGCTCAATTTAGAGTCACCAGTTAACCTAACCTGCATGTCTTTGGACTGTGGGGGAAACCGGAGCACCTGGAGGAAACCCACGCGGACACGGGGAGAACATGCAAACTCCGCACAGAAAGGCCCTCGCCGGCCACGGGGCTTGAACCCGGACCTTCTTGCTGTGAGGCGACAGTGCTAACCACTACACCACCGTGCCGCCCCCCAATCCCAGCATATGTGCAGTTATTTTTCTGGGTGAAACAAAGTAATTTTTTATAAAAAAAAAAGAGGAAGGTTAGGTAAGGATAAATAAAACTGGATTAAGATTTAACCTTTCAGCCTCACAGAATTTGAAAGACATAGTGTATGACATTTGGGAGTTACACACCTCGTAATTTTAATGTTTTTTTTTGTTTATTTTTATTAATTAAAAGTCACTTTGTGTCTTAAAGTAATGATGGATGTTGTTTCTCTTTACTTAGTTGAGCAATTCTTGACAGAATACAGTATGGATTACTACAGTTGTGGTGTGGAATAGGGATATTGACTGTTTTTTTATTATTTACAATTTACTGTTTGATTATTTCAAACGCGGCGGCACGGTGGTGTAGTGGTTAGCGCTGTCGCCTCACAGCAAGAAGGTCCGGGTTCGAGCCCCGTGGTTGGCGAGGGCCTTTCTGTGTGGAGTTTGCATGTTCTCCCCGTGTCCGCGTGGGTTTCCTCCGGGTGCTCCGGTTTCCCCCACAGTCCAAAGACATGCAGGTTAGGTTAACTGGTGACTCTAAATTGAGCGTAGGTGTGAATGTGAGTGTGAATGGTTGTCTGTGTCTATGTGTCAGCCCTGTGATGACCTGGCGACTTGTCCAGGGTCTACCCCGCCTTTCGCCCGTAGTCAGCTGGGATAGGCTCCAGCTTGCCTGCGACCCTGTAGAACAGGATAAAGCGGCTAGAGATAATGAGATGAGATTATTTCAAACGCATTAAGAAGGCAAGAAACTCGCCCACTAGTTAACTTTTGACGAGGCACACCTGTTAAGCATTCCAGGTGACCATCTCATGAAGCTGGTTAAGATAATGCCGATAGTGTGCAAATCATCAAGGGAAATGCTGGATACGCTGAAGAATCTAAAATGTCAAACATGTTTTGTTGTTTTTTTTTAACACTTTTTTGTTTTCTACATACAGTGGTGCTTGAAAGTTTGTGAACCCTTTAGAATGTTCTATGTTTCTGCATAAATATGACCTAAAACAGCATCAGATTTTCACACAAGTCCTAAAAGTAGATAAAGAGAACCCAGTTAAACAAATGAGACAAAAATATTATACATGGTCATTTATTTATTGAGGAAAATGATCCAATATTACATATCTGTGAGTGGCAAAAGTATGTGAACCTCTAGGATTAGCAGTTAATTTGAAGGTGAAATTAGAGTCAGGTGTTTTCAATCAATGGGACGACAATCAGGTGTGAGTGGGCACCCTGTTTTATTTAAAGAACAGGGATCTATCAAAGTCTGATCTTCACAACACGTTTGTGGAAGTGTATCATGGCATAGATGCGTCATGTTCATTATGTCTTCTTATTAAATCAAGTCATTAGTTTTCTTTTGCTACAGACATGTAAAAGTTTTTTCCTTTACCTGACATGTTTCGACGGTGTAACTTCCGTCTTCATCAGAGGGTCACCCGGATGTTGGTGTGTGACGTGCTTTTGTAATCAGCTGATGTTACGGAGGTGTGGCCTCCCTGGCAACATTGACAGGTCGGTCACACCTCCCGCTGTCAGTGTTGCCCCCTCAGGACGGCGCTCCAGGTGTGGGAGAGCATGTACGCCCCCTCATCCCTGTTTATTGTTCTTGGGCTACACTTTCTGATTTCTATTGACTCCTTAATCCAACGGTGGTATCTGTTGTTCTCTTGTTGTATGATTTGAGCATTGTCCCAGTCCATTATATGATTTTCCCTTCTGCAGTGGTCTGTTATTGCTGATTTGAGGTTCTCTTGCGTGGCTTTATCTTTTTTTGCTCTTGTTTGTCTCTGTTCTGTTTCTTTCTCACATTCCTTTTTATGTTCCTTTTTTCGTATGCTAAAACTCCTTCCTGTCTCCCCAATGTAGGTTTTATTGCATGACTGGCATGGTATTTCATATATGACATTGCATTTATTGTGTTGGTCGATTTTGTCCTTAGGGTGAACTAGTAGCTGTCGTAGTTTGGTGTGTGGTTTCACAGGTGTTTGTATATTGTGTTTTTTCATGGCTCTTTGGATTCGTTCTGTAACTCCTCTGACATATGGTAGAGTCACTACTACTTTGCTTTCTTGTTTTTGGGTTGTCTGTTTTCTTTCTTTTTTCATCTGTGTCTTTTCTTTTGTTTTCACTTGTTGTGCGCCTTTGTGTATGGCCCATGGTGGATATTGACATGTGATCAAAGCTTGCCATATGTGTTGTTCTTCTGTTGTGCGTTCTGTGGGATCGCTCTGGACGTCTGAACACCCCATCGCACACAAACTGTCAGTTGTCAGAACACTCTACGAACGTGCAGCAATCATAACCGATCCCACAGAACGTGCAACAGAAGAACAACACATATGGCAAGCTCTGATCACATGTCAATATCCACCATGGGCCATACACAAAGGCGCACAACAAGTGAAAACAAAAGAAAAGACACAGATGAAAAAAGGAAGAAAACAGACAACCCAAAAACAAGAAAGCAAAGTAGTAGTGACTCTACCATATGTCAGAGGAGTTACAGAACGAATCCAAAGAGCCATGAAAAAACACAATATACAAACACCTGTGAAACCACACACCAAACTACGACAGCTACTAGTTCACCCTAAGGACAAAATCGACCAACACAATAAATGCAATGTCATATATGAAATACCATGCCAGTCATGCAATAAAACCTACACTGGGGAGACAGGAAGGAGTTTTAGCATACGAAAAAAGGAACATAAAAAGGAATGTGAGAAAGAAACAGAACAGAGACAAACAAGAGCAAAAAAAGATAAAGCCACGCAAGAGAACCTCAAATCAGCAATAACAGACCACTGCAGAAGGGAAAATCATATAATGGACTGGGACAATGCTCAAATCATACAACAAGAGAACAACAGATACCACCGTTGGATTAAGGAGTCAATAGAAATCAGAAAGCGTAGCCCAAGAACAATAAACAGGGATGAGGGGGCGTACATGCTCTCCCACACCTGGAGCGCCGTCCTGAGGGGGCAACACTGACAGCGGGAGGTGTGACCAACCTGTCAATGTTGCCAGGGAGGGCACACCTCCGTAACATCAGCTGATTACAAAAGCACGTCACACACCAACATCCGGGTGACCCTCTGATGAAGACAGAAGTTACACCGTCGAAACATGTCAGGTAAAGGAAAAAACTTTTACATGTCTGTAACAAAAGAAAACTAATGACTTGTATCATGGCATGAACAAAGGAGATTTCTGAGGACCTCAAAAAAAGCGCTGTTGATGCTCATCAGGCTGGAAAAGGTTACAAAACCATTTCTAAAGAATTTGGACTCCGCCAATCCACAGTCAGACAGATTGTGTACAAATGGAGGAAATTCAAGACTATTGTTACCCTCCCCAGGAGTGGTCGACCAACAAAGTTCACTCCAAGGTGTGTAATAGTCGGCGAGGTCACAAAGGACCCCAGGGTAACTTCTAAGCAACTGAAGGCCTCTCTCACATTGGCTAATGTTAATGTTCATGAGTCCACCATCAGGAGAACATTGAACAACAATGGTGTGCATGGCAGGGTTGCAAGGAGAAAGCCACTGCTCTCTAAAAAGAACATTGCTGCTCACCTGCAGTTTGCTAAAGATCACGTGGACAAGCCAGAAGGCTATTGGAAAAATGTTTGTTTTGTGGACGGATGAGACCAAAATAGAACTTTTTGGTTTAAATGAGAAGCGTTATGTTTGGAGAAAGGAAAACACTGCATTCCAGAATAAGAACCTTATCCCATCTGTGAAACATGGTGGTGGTAGTATCATGGTTTGGGCCTGTTTTGCTGCATCTGGGCCAGGATGGCTTGCCATCATTGATGGAACAATGAATTCTGAATTATACCAGTGAATTCTAAAGGAAAATGTCAGGACATTTGTCCATGAACTGAATCTCAAGAGAAGGTGAGTCATGCAGCAAGACAACGACCCTAAGCACACAAGTCGTTCTACCAAAGAATGGTTAAAGAAGAATGAAGTTAATGTTTTGGAATGGCCAAGTCAAAGTCCTGACCTTAATCCAATGGAAATGTTGTGGAAGGACCTGAAGCGAGCAGTTCATGTGAGGAAACCCACCAACATCCCAGAGTTGAAGTTGTTCTGTACGGAGGAAAGGGCTAAAATTCCTCCAAGCCGGTGTGCAGGACTGATCAACAGTTACCACAAACGTTTAGTTGCAGTAATTGCTGCACAAGGGGGTCACACCAGATACTGAAAGCAAAGGTTCACATACTTTTGCCACTCACAGATATGTAATATTGGATCCTTTTCCTCAATAAATAAATGACCAAGTATAATATTTTTGTCTCATTTGTTTAACTGGGTTCTCTTTATCTACTTTTAGGACTTGTGTAAAAATCTGATGATGTTTTAGGTCATATTTATGCAGAAATATAGAAAATTCTAAAGGGTTCACAAACTTTCAAGCACCACTGTAATTCCATATTTGTTACATTACTGGCATTTAGCAAACACACTTATCCAGAGTAACATACAACGTACCCAGAGCAGTCTGGGGAGCAGTTGGGAGTTCAATGCCTTGCTCAAGGGCACTTCAGCCAATCCTGCTGGTCCAGGGAATCAAACCAGCAATCTTTTGGTCCCAAAGCTTCTTCTCTAACCATTCAGTGGAGTTAAATTGGAAAGTTTTCCATTATTCCAAGCTTGAATTATACTTCAGGTTAAGATATATGGAAAAGGAAAACAGAATTTTATATATATATATATATATATATATATATATATATATATATATCTCATCTCATTATCTCAAGCCACTTTATCCTTCTACAGGGTCGCAGGCAAGCTGGAGCCTATCCCAGCTGACTACGGGCAAGAGGCGGGGTACACCCTGGACAAGTCACCAGGTCATCACAGGGCTGACACATAGACACAGACAACCATTCACACTCACATTCACACCTACGCTCAATTTAGAGTCACCAGTTAACCTAACCTGCATGTCTTTGGACTGTGGGGGAAACCGGAGCACCCGGAGGAAACCCACGCGGACACGGGGAGAACATGCAAACTCCGCACAGAAAGGCCCTCGCCAGCCACGGGGCTCGAACCCGGACCTTCTTGCTGTGAGGCGACAGCGCTAACCACTACACCACCGTGTGTGTGTGTCTCTCTCTCTCTCTATATATATATATTATGGCATGCCGTTCAGGAAATTAATCTTTGAATATATTGAATGAATCCCCGAATATATTGAATGAAACTCTGAATATATTGAATGAATCCCCGAATATATTGAATGAAACTTTGAATATATGGAATGAAACTCTGAATATATGGAATGAAACTTAGAATATATTGACTGAATCCCCGAATATATTGAATGAATCCCCAAATATATGGAATGAAACTTTGAATATATGGAATGAATCCCCGAATATATTGAATGAAACTCTGAATATATTGAATGAATCCCCGACTATATGGAATGAAACTCTGAATATATTGAATGAATCCCCGAATATATTGAATGAAACTCTGAATATATGGAATGAAACTTGGCTGATGTCATGACGGCACTGCCGCCATCCTGCAGCAAAAACGAGTCAGTCGGCTTGGGATTTGGTTGCGGCTATTTTAAACAATAAAGACATTGTTAACACTCTGGCGAATGCTTGTGGTTTTATTAGTGTTTACTTCTTTTATGTGCAACGAAGCTACGGTGACAAAGTCATTTCCCTCATGGATCATATTTGTATAACGGTATTTTCTGTATATAAAACTAATTTGTAAATTTTGTTTGTCGAGTTTTACAGCGTTTCTCAATATACTCTAATACTCTCCTCTGAGTCAGAGTTTTTCTTGGGACCTGTTGTCTGTCTGCCGAGCTGTGGGAGCGGGGGCAGAATACAAAGTTTCATTCCATATATTCAAGGTTTCATTCCATATATTCGGGGATTCATTCCATATATTCAGAGTTTCATTCAATATATTCGGGGATTCATTCCATATATTCAGAGTTTCATTCAATATATTCGGGGATTCATTCAATATATTCAAAGTTTCATTCAATATATTCGGGGATTCATTCCATATATTCAAAGTTTCATTCAATATATTCGGGGATTCATTCAATATATTCAGAGTTTCATTCAATATATTCGGGGATTCATTCAATATATTCAAAGTTTCATTCAATATATTCGGGGATTCATTCAATATATTCAATGTTTCATTCAATATATTCGGGGATTCATTCAATATATTCAAAGATTAATTTCCTGAACGGCATGCCATAATATATATATATATATATATATATATATATATATATATATATATATATATATATAGCCAAAAAAGTTTTTCTCAGAAGTATTTGTGGTAATTTAGTCATAAATTACAGACTATCTGAAGCAGCCTTTGTGATTGACCCGCTAGTATTTGCAATATTCAAGGAAAGAACTTTCAATGACATTTGATGTACTATGGCTACACAATGAATCCGACTGCTTGACTGACCTTGTTTATTTTCAGTATATGATGTACTGATGGGGCTATTGTCAGCCTTTAAAGGTTGGTGCTCTTGAATAGAATGAATATGTATAGAAATCTCATATCTAAACCTTGCAGGGTTATATAAAAGAAAAATAGCCCAAGAGCATTAGCTCAAAATTGAGTCCAACCCGGAACAAATTAGTAACAAGCTGAATTTTTCAGAATATGTTCAGAATACCCTTAGGAATAACATACTAAAAGTCCCTGGGAATCCACCTTGTGCTCTCTGAGAAATTCAAGATGGCGTCCAAAATGGCCACCGATTGGAGATTTTTCAATATCTCAGGGATAAAACATAATATAAATGCAATTAAAATGTTAAATTATATGTTCTCTCATACAAACAATGCAAATTCACCATTGTCACACTGTTAAAATTAAAATTAACCAAGATTACAAGGTCATTAATGTGGAAATTACATGGAATTTGATGGTTGACATGATTGACAGATTAACTTAGTAGGCTACCTACATACATGAACATACACTACGTTCAGACTGCAACCTGAAACGACCCATATCCGATTTGTTGTGAAATCCGATCTTTTTGTTAGGCCGTTCACATTGCCAATTATATGAGACTTGTATGCGATCTCCAATATGAACGGAAAACGACCCAAAAGTGTCCCGCATGCGCAAATTGACACGTAATAAGCACATCTACGTAATACGTAAACAAAAAAAAGCGCACTCTTCATGTTTAATCATTTCTTTTTTTGTTTGTTTGTTTAATTATCTGGTTAGTGTTAAAGTGTGAGGTCTCGTGTGTGTTTTTGTTTCTGAGCTGAAATGAAAACGTGTAGCCTGGTAACGAGGGTTGACTCCTAAATGTCTCTCTAATTTCTATATAAGTGCACTACATGTTACTAGGAAGTAATGGATTTTTAAACTCTATATAGTGCACTCGAGCTTCAGTAGGCAGTGATTTGGGATACGGCCGCTGTATTACCAAACTCTTAATTCAGGCTTAATAATTTGCACATATTTATTTTGTCATATTAATAAACTTTTTCTACATTTTTATAAATATTTATTGAGATTGTTTATAGCCAGCTGAATTCTGCAACTTCTCTCAGCGCTGGCTCAAGGTGCAGAAACACCAGTGCAGTTTGCTATGGAGATGAGGCGAGACCTGGCCATGTGGTTTTTGTGGCGGCGGCGGAACTCACACAATAATCTGATTAATGTGGGCAGCAGAGTAATGAGACTGAAGGGTTGTAGATGTCTGATAAAAAAAGAAAAAAACTAACAATATTCAATATAAGACATAATGAACGTAATCGAAAGAGACCGAAGGTGTCAAATTACTGGAAATTTTCAGAACAATCTTATAATCTTGTAATACAGGATGGTTTAAGTTATAAATCAGTTATAGAAACTGTTTTATTTAATCAGGCTAACAGATAAACATCCAGGTCCCTACCAAATCCACCATTAGCTTGATCAATTCTATAAAAGTCTATTTAAATTCTGAAAACTGTACAAATATTGTTGTTTTCCACCAAAGAGGTGGGATTAGCCAACGCAGAATAGTGACGTTTGTCTCTTGTTGATGACGTGTAGGTCGCATGAATGCGACCTGTCCGGTCAGACTGCAGTCACATGTGAAAATAACGGATATGCATCGGATTTAGGACCACATATCCAAGCGGCCTGGGTCGCATGTGAAAAAATCGGATCTGTGTCGTTCAGATTGTCAATAACAAATCGGATACAGGTCGCATATGGGCAAAAAAATCGGATATGGGTCGTTTCAGGGTGCAGTCTGAACGTATATGTAAGACAACAATTAGACATCAATTTCCTTAATATTTAGTGCATCTTTAAGCTTTGATAAAATATTAAAGGGAAATTAAATTTGAGAACTCTATCTTCTAAAACTACAATGGCAAGCTGTTTCAGTACACTTCTTCAACGTTCTGGCGACTTTCATGACAAAAAGGTCTGCCTCAATAAAAGCTCTTGCTTATAAACAATGAGTAGACTTAAACACTTCTCAGTGCCTCAGTTGTAATGCTTGGACCTTTGTTGTACCATCAGTGAAGTAGGGAATTTATTCAAGCTTGTTTAAGGGTGGAAAAAAATTAATCTTTGAGTTTCTAGCGCCAGTCTTTACTACTAGCAATGCCAGTGTGTTCGGACAAAAAATGACTAAACTCAGCATGACCTTTTAAAAATGACTGAACTCAGCATGACCTTTTAACATGCCATTTTTCATTTTACACCACCAATTTACTTTAATTAATATTAATGAAAATAAGTGCTCCAACCCCTAGTAATTGTGTTTGTTGTTTTGTGAACAGAATAGGATGATACGGAGTGAACGAGTAACCAATGGATCCACACTCTATAATCGGTAGTGTACATTAAATAGCACATGTATAGATTTACAATTATAAGTCTGTAATTATTAGTCCTAAACATTAAGAACTGAAGCCATTTCAAAAACATATGAGATATCTTCATGATACCATAACGATTATTTTGTCATAACAGTCATTGTTACTGTTATAATAATGTGTACATTATTATATAATGTTAATACACAATGCAATTAATACACACATGTTGGAATTTACTCTCCTACCCTACAAAACATATATTCTGACCTTTTAATTGCATTAATATTTTGTTTTGGGCCTGAGATATGGGCAGATCTCTCCCCGTGTCCGCGTGGGTTTCCTCCGGGTGCTCCGGTTTCCCCCACAGTCCAAAGACATGCAGGTTAGGTTAACTGGTGACTCTAAATTGACCGTAGGTGTGAATGTGAGTGTGAATGGTTGTCTGTGTCTATGTGTCAGCCCTGTGATGACCTGGCGACTTGTCCAGGGTGTACCCCGCCTTTCGCCCGTAGTCAGCTGGGATAGGCTCCAGCTCGCCTGCGGCCCTGTAGAAGGATAAAGCGGCTAGAGATAATGAGATGAGATGAGATATGGGCAGATCTCCATTTGGTGGCCATTTTGGACGCCATCTTGAATTTCTCAGAGAGCACAAGGGGGATTTCCAGGGACTTTTAGTATGTTATTCCTAAAGGTATTCTGAACATATTCTGAAATTTTCAGCTTGTTACTAATTTGTTCCGGGTATAACCCTATTACTCCTGGGCTAAAAGTAATGAAATGATGAACAACACTTAGCCAGTTTCCAAATCCCAATTAAACCATCAAAAATCTTTGTCTGTTTTGTGTACCCAGGCTTGTGTGAAATGTTAGTGATGTGATTACATACTGAAGAGTAAATCCTAATAGGCCAATTATCATTCTGGAAGAAGATTGTAGCTTTCGAATTCTCAGAATGGTGTGTTTCATAATCTTTAGCCTTGAAGCACTTCTGATTTTAATTGGATTCCTCATATGGTGGCATACTGAACAGAAATAAACCCTCAGAGGACATTCATAATCCTTTCTTTTTACTTTTGTTCTTGTGTGTTGTGTTTTCCTGCAACTTCATAGCTCTCTAATAAGAGTGAACCGGTACGACAGTGGTTTTAAGAGACTTTTGAGTGGTTTTGCCAAATCTTAGGATCCTTTGAAGACCACTAATTTGAACCTAAAAGGCAGGAGTGTCTGTTTTTGAAGCTCTGTGTCAAATCTCTCCCACTTATTCATACATGTCACAAGTCGGGGCCCATTAAAAAAGATCCCCAATTATTTTGGCTCATCTATTCTAATAATCTACTGTAAAGTGTATTACTGGAATACAACATCACTCCCTGTTACAGATGGGAGCCCAGGAATTAAATAAATCCAATAAAAATGAAGTTTTAATTGTAGGTACTGTATTTAAAACTGTATGGATGTGCCAGAAGCCAAACCATGCCTGCAGGGCATTCTCAGTCAAAAGGGATTAATGAGCCAAAAGTGGAGTCTGGTCCATTAACACAAGAACTTATTGCTATGGTTGTGTTCAGCAAACAAGCAAGTTACTAAAACCAAGAAGTGCACTCAAAAGAAGCGGATATAGAAATCACTCGATGGGATTAGATCCTTACACACAAACAAAGAAGGATTTTTCCTAGGAGTTGAAAAATTATCCATCCATTGAGTTCCCTGACATCTCAAACTACCTGGTGCTGCAGACATTGTTCTACATTGACAAACAGATGAAAACCTGGAAGAGCATGGAGGAGAACA
The DNA here is from genome assembly GCF_027579695.1 of Neoarius graeffei. Classification (NCBI taxonomy): domain Eukaryota; kingdom Metazoa; phylum Chordata; class Actinopteri; order Siluriformes; family Ariidae; genus Neoarius; species Neoarius graeffei. The sequence continues at coordinate 56,630,030 of NC_083592.1, forward strand.
ACTTTTTATATGTGGCTGGGTTAAAAATCTGGGGATCAGGATGCTACAAGATAGACGGTGGTAGACGGAGCTAAGTGCAGGAAGAGTGTTTATTAGCAGGCATGATATTTACAAAATCAACACAGAAAACAGAGTATTTAAGCAGCGTTATAAACATGGCTAGAAACAAACGTTACAGTGATGATGCTTTGCAAAGCCACTGTGAAAAGAGCTTCCATATCTGCGCATGCTGACTGCACTCCAATAAGTATCAAGTGTTTCCCATAACAACTGGGTCCCAAGTGCATGCACAACGCACTCCGTGAGTGCGTGTGTGGCCGCTCGAGGTGAGCCATATTCAGGTGCGCAAAAGCATGATAGTCAAGTGTTCACCTACTGTGTGACCACAACTTTTAGCTCATTGTGGCAGCGGGGGCGTGGTCAAGCGTCGGTCTGTGAACGGAGGGCGGAGTCAGGGAAGGTAAGTGGCAGAATCACTACACCTGATGTCAGTTAACGTGTGTTTGTGTGTCTTCCCCAGTGACCGCGCCCTATATAAGGAGAGAGAGAGCAGAGGAAGAGAGCTCTCTCCCCAACCAGACGACCTGTGTGTGTGCGTGCATGGGTGGCTGGGAGAGTTTAAAAATCACTGAAAAGTGCCAATAAAGAGGTTTTTTTTAACTCAGTTCTGGTCTGCTGTCCTTCTGTGCTCCACCCAACCGTCCGAATTTCTACACTCGTGTATATTGCTACAAAATGCCTCATTTTCATCGATAACCCATCGCAAAGCACCGTGAGCTGGACTGTGACTGTAGCTTAATGAGGCAGATGTGACGTCGGATGCAACCCTGCAACTGTACTCTACTACAAGTAAAAAATTAACTTCAACTTGAAAAAAAATTTGCAGCTCACTAGATGGTGCATCATGGCCCACTAATAGGCCATAATCCAGTGGTTGAGAAACACTGATGTAGAGCAAACATGCCTTCAAAAATAATTAAATTAAATGTTTCTTCATTAAAAAAAAATTACCCTGAAGATCAGTAAACAGTAATTCATGAAAAAAAGTCAATATTTGGTGTGAGACGACCCTTTGCTTAAATTATATACGGTATATCATAGTCTCAAGTACAACGAGAGCAGTTTTATAAGGAAATGGGCTGTAGGCTTTACTGAGCATCTTGCAGAACCGGCCACAGTTCTTCTGGACACTTTGACTGTCACACTTGCTTCTTCATTTTGCACCAAACCCCAGTAGCCTTCATTATGGTTTTGTCTGAAAAGTGGTCTGTTATGTAATATGCTGCATTCCTTACAAACATACAGTGTCTTGCAAAAGTATTCATCCCCCTTGGTGTTTGTCCTGTTTTGTTGCATTACAAGCTGAAATTAAAATGGATTTTTGGGGGGTTAGCACCATTTGATTTACACAACATGCCTACCACTTTAAAGGCGAAAAATGTTTTATCTATTTATTTTTTTATTGTGATAAAAACAATAATTAAGATGAAAAAAAAACAGAAATCTGGAGTGTGCATAGGTATTCCCCCCCCCCCCCCCCCAAAGTCAACACTTTGTAGAGCCACCTTTTGCTGCAATTACAGCTGCAAGTCTCTTGGGGTGTGTCTCTATTAGCTTAGCACATCTAGCCACTGAGATTGTTGCCCATTCCTCAAGGCAAAACTGCTCCAACTCCTTCAAGTTAGATGGGTTGTGTTGGTGTACAGCAATCTTCAAGTTATGCCACAGATTCTCAATTGGATTGAGGTCTGGGCTTTGATTAGGCCATTCCAAGACATTTAAATGTTTCCCTTTAAATCACTCCAGTGTAGCTTTAGCAGTATGTTTACGGTCATTGTCCTGCTGGAACGTGAACCTTTGTCTTAGTCTCAAACCTCTGGACGACTCAAACAGGTTTTCCTCCAGAATTGTCCCGTATTTAGTGCCATCCATCTTTCCTTCAACCCTGACCAGCTTTCCTGCCCCTGCAGATGAAAAATATCCCTATAACATGATGCCGCCGCCGCCACCACCATGATTCACTGTAGGAATGGTGTTCTCAGGGTTTGCGCCACACATGGCGTTTCCCATGATGGCCAAAAAGTTAATTCTAGTCTCATTTGACCAGAGAATCTTCTTCCATGTGTTTGGGGAGTCTGCCACATGCTGCTGGGCAAACTCCAAACGTGTTTTCTTATTTTTTCTTGAAGCAATGGCTTTTTTCTGGCCACTCTTCTATCAAGCCACACTCTGTGGAGTGTATGGCCTAAAGTGGTCCTTTGGACAGATACCTGTACTCCCATGTCCACTGTGGATCTTTGCAGCTCCTTCGGTGTTATCTTTGGTGTCTTTGTTGCATATCTGATTAATGCCCTCCTTGTCCGGCCTGTGAGTTTTGGTGGGTGGGGCCTTCTCTTGTCAGGTTTGTAGTGGCACCATGTTCTTTCCATTTTTCTATAATGGATTTAATGGAGCTCTGTGGGATATTCAAAGTTTGTGATATTTTTTGTAACCCAACCCTGATCTATACTTCTCCACAACTTTGTCTCTGACCTGTTTGGAGGCTCCTTGGTTTTCATGTTGCTTGCTTAGTAGTGTTGCAGAGTCAGGGCCCTTCCAGAACAGGGTGATTTATACAGACACCATGTGACAGATCATGTGACACTTTGATTGCACACAGGTGGATCTTAATCAACTAATTATGTGACTTATGAAGTTAATGGGTTGGACCAGCTCTTATTTAGGAGTTTCATACGAAAGGGGGCGAATACTTATGCACACTCCAGATTTCTGTTTTTTCATCTTAATTATTGTTTGTGTCACAATAAAACAACAATGTGCACCTTTAAAGTGGTCGGCATGTTGTGTAAATCAAATGGTGCTAACCCTCCAAAAATCCATTTTAATTCCAGTTTCTAATGTGACATAACAGAATGAACACCAAGTGGGATGAATACTTTTGCAAGACACTGTATACATTCCCCACTCGAAGATAAAATTCAGATCTTCACACCACCATGTAATATCCTCGATATAAATATATATTAAATGCTGTGTTTCTCTCTGTGTTGTCAGGTCATGTCTGTTACACATACAGTGATGAATTCTTTGGATATCTGGGAAGGCATGCCTTTGGCCTTCACGGAGACTGAGGTGTTCTCAGACCCATCAGATCTAGACATGAATTCAAGCCTCCTAAACATCTCCACCAGCAACACCACTAATCTCACCAGCATCACCTACTACCCATACTACCAGCACTCTCTGCCTGTGGCAGTCAGCCTGACCCTGGCCTACCTCTTCATCTTTCTGCTCTGCATGTTGGGAAACAGCCTGGTGTGTCTCATTGTTCTGGAGAACCGGCACATGAGAACCGTCACCAACCTGTTCATCTTTAATCTGGCTGTAAGCGACCTTTTGGTGGGGGTTTTCTGCATCCCAACTACACTGGTGGATAATCTTATCACAGGTAACATTTTGATAATAATCTTAAACATTAGCTTGCTGCCATTAAACTTACCGTTTTGTATGGAATTAATTATTTTTATGGAATTATTATGCTGTAATGGGAAATAATCAGTGGCAGGGTGGTGTTATGAAGTTTGGTGATTCTTACTGAAGCAACCACTGAAATGTCCTGAAATGTTTTATTCCTCTTATACCACAGCAATTTGCCAACAGTAATATTTTTTTTATTTTTTAAAGGATAACACATCACACTGTTTTTCCATCAATAGTTATATTTAACAGTTATTTCACGAAATCAAGTCATACATGAGCTGATAGCCAACGAGGCACGTAGCACCGAGTTTTCTATAATCCATGTATGACAAGATTGAGTGGAATAACAGTTTTATTCTATCCACATTCACTGGATTTTGAAAAACAGAGTATTTTTATTTTTTGCAAATTCGATAAATAAAAACTTTATACAAAACTTCTGACAAAATAATTTCCGTTTAGAATGTAAACAAACTGGTGCAATGGCAGGAGCAATTTGTGAAAAATGCGATAATAATTCTTGAAAAATAAAAAAAAGATACAACCCCGATTCCAAAAAAGTTGGGACAAAGTACAAATTGTAAATAAAAACGGAATGCAATCATTTACAAATCTCAAAAACTGATATTGTATTCACAGTAGAACATAGACAACATATTAAGTGTCAAAAGTGAGACATTTTGAAATTTCATGCCAAATATTGGCTCATTTGAAATTTCATGACAGCAACACATCTCAAAAAAGTTGGGACAGGGGCAATAAGAGGCTGGAAAAGTTACAGATAAAAGTAAAAGGACCAGCTGGAGGACCAAATTGCAACTCATTAGGTCAATTGGCAATAGGTCATTAACATGACTGGGTATAAAAAGAGCATCTTGGAGTGGCAGCGGCTCTCAGAAGTAAAGATGGGAAGAGGATCACCAATCCCCCTAATTCTGCGCCGACAAATAGTGGAGTAATATCAGAAAGGAGTTCGACAGTGTAAAATTGCAAAGAGTTTGAACAGATCATCATCTACAGTGCATAATATCATCAAAAGATTCAGAGAATCTGGAAGAATCTCTGTGCGTAAGGGTCAAGGCCGGAAAACCATACTGGGTGCCCATGATCTTCGGGCCCTTAGACGGCACTGCATCACATACAGGCATGCTTCTGTATTGGAAATCACAAAATGGGCTCAGGAATATTTCCAGAGAACATTATCTGTGAACACAATTCACCGTGCCATCCGCCGTTGCCAGCTAAAACTCTATAGTTCAAAGAAGAAGCCGTATCTAAACATGATCCAGAAGCGCAGACGTCTTCTCTGGGCCAAGGCTCATTTAAAATGGACTGTGGCAAAGTGGAAAATTGTTCTGTGGTCAGACGAATCAAAATTTGAAGTTCTTTATGGAAATCAGGGACGCCGTGTCATTGGGACTAAAGAGGAGAAGGACGACCCAAGTTGTTATCAGTGCTCAGTTCAGAAGCCTGCATCTCTGATGGTATGGGGTTGCATTAGTGCGTGTGGCATGGGCAGCTTACACGTCTGGAAAGACACCATCAATGCTGAAAGGTATATCCAGGTTCTAGAGCAACATATGCTCCCATCCAGATGACGTCTCTTTCAGGGAAGACCTTGCATTTTCCAACATGACAATGCCAAACCACATACTGCATCAATTACAGCATCATGGCTGCGTAGAAGAAGGGTCCGGGTACTGAACTGGCCAGCCTGCAGTCCAGATCTTTCACCCATAGAAAACATTTGGCGCATCATAAAACGGAAGATACGACAAAAAAGACCTAAGACAGTTGAGCAACTAGAATCCTACATTAGACAAGAATGGGTTAACATTCCTATCCCTAAACTTGAGCAACTTGTCTCCTCAGTCCCCAGACGTTTACAGACTGTTGTAAAGAGAAAAGGGGATGTCTCACAGTGGGAAACATGGCCTTGTCCCAACTTTTTTGAGATGTGTTGCTGTCATGAAATTTAAAATCACCTAATTTTTCTCTTTAAATGATACATTTTCTCAGTTTAAACATTTGATATGTCATCTATGTTCTATTCTGAATAAAATATGGAATTTTGAAACTTCCACATCATTGCATTCCGTTTATTATTTACAATTTGTACTTTGTCCCAACTTTTTTGGAATTGGGGTTGTATGTTCTTACCATCAAATAGTTTTATTCCATATTTTGTTGCTTTTTTGTATTTTTTGGGGTTTTGTTTTCAAGTAGAGTTTTTATTTCATCCTCGGTTGGTTCAGCAACATGCTCCACCATTTTGTTTTTCTCTACTCATGGTATATGATCTGATAGCCTAGTAGTACAGCAGCCAATCAGAGTGCACAGTTGCTCATATCCAGTGAATGTGGATAGAATAATTAATGTTAGCTCTTATCACTGGTGATATACTGTAGTAGCTATAAACAAACATTCTCACACTAGCCTCTCTTTTTTCCTCTCTCCTGAAGTTTAGAAAAAGCCCTTTGTCCTGAAGATGTTATTAAACCTGATGTTACAGCTTTGCCTCTGACTGATACAAAACACTGACACTGGAGACTCCTTCCATAAATGTTACATAAATGCCTCCTTATAGAAACTGAAATGTATCAGCAGTGTGTTTTGTAATCCATTGTAAGAGAAATGATAACGTATTAGAACAGTGCATTAAGCAACAACTTTTGGCCTATCTGAATCGAGAACATAGTGCGATGACATAATGCAATGTACCAACCAAATTCTAATGTTAATCACTGACCTGAGTTTAAATTATTGCAAAATTATGCACAAGCTAACTAGCTTTTTTTAAAAAATCGAATAGTGACTTCCCAGCATGTTGGCTGCATGAACACATGACTTATACTCACCGGCCACTTTAATAGGAATGTATTCTTGAGTCTAAGATCCCTGTTCTTGGCTGCAAGAGTGGAACCCAATGTGTTTTTCTGCTGTTGCATGCTGAGATGCGTTTCTGCTCATCACGGTTGTAAAGAATGATTATGAGTTACTATATCCTTCCTGGCCAAAAAGCTCGAACCAATCTGGACATTTCCCTCTGACCCTCTCTTATCAACAAGACGTTTGTTTCCACCCACAAAACTGTCACTCACTCACCTGATGCTTTTTGTTTTTGGCACCATTCTGTGTAAACTCTAGAGACTGTTGTGTGTGAAAACCCCAGGAGATCAGCAGTTTCTGAAATAAGGGTGTGACATTTTTGACAGTGACATTCTTCTTTCTGAGACCAATGCGAATTCAAACATCTCCATCTACGGCGTTTAAGATCCACTTACCTTTCTGCCTCAGATCGCTTCCTGCTTCTTTTCACTTTCTCCTCCAACATATTTCTGATCCACAAACATGTTGCTCGCATGAGTCCTCATTACCTTTCACTATGATTCTTTCTCTCTCACAATCTATCTTCTCTCTTTCTCTCTCCATTTGCAAGCACTGTTTTCTGTGACACTTTTTTTTCCCATGAAAAGCTGCCTATACACTCAGAAAATATTATTGTACCTATAGGGCTACAATGGTTAGTCACTGGGGCAGAAGCCTCTAATGTACTTATTTATACCCTTTAAATACTGCTAGGGAACATAATATGTACCTGTTTGGCCCTAAAAAGTACACATAGCTACCTTGAGGTCCAATAATGAGCCCTAGGGGGTACATTAGTGTAGATTGTACCTTGGGGGACAGAAATGGACTCCTACTGTACCCCTATTTCTGACAGTGTAGCGTCTGTAGCGCTAATTCCATTGTGTAGCATGAGAAGGTCACTGCAGGTGATGAATTGATTCTCACGTCTTTATGGTAATGTAGTAAAGTCCAAATAACTCCAAATCATATTCACTGTAAGTATTATAATGAAGTATAATTACTCAAGTATTTTCTACCCTGGGCGGCATGGTGGTGTAGTGGTTAGCGCTGTTGCCTCACAGCAAGAAGGTCCGGGTTCAAGCCCCGTGGCCGGCGAGGGCCTTTCTGTGCGGAGTTTGCATGTTCTCCCTGTGTCCACGTGGGTTTCCTCCGGGTGCTCCGGTTTCTCCCACAGTCCAAAGACATGCAGGTTAGGTTAACTGGTGACTCTAAATTGAGCGTAGGTGTGAATGTGAGTGTGAATGGTTGTCTGTGTCTATGTGTCAGCCCTGTGATGACCTGGCGACTTGTCCAGGGTGTACCCCGCCTTTCGCCCGTAGTCAGCTGGGATAGGCTCCAGCTCGCCTGCGACCCTGTAGAACAGGATAAAGCGGCTACAGATAATGAGATGAGATTTTCTACCCTGGTGCTTAGATGGTTATAATACAGGCAGATTATATAAATCTTGTATACTAGCAGACATTAATATCAGGTTATTGATGTAAAAATATGTTAATAAGGATTTGTTTTTGGCATCTACATCAAATTATTTGTTCAAAAAGTGGCTTATTCTGGATTTTTGTGGAACTGAGTGCAACAACACCAATAATAGTTTGAAAAAAATACACAGATTGGGATGAAGAAGTAAGCAGTGACACTGTGGCTGATTCCTTTCTAGCTCAGACCATAGATTCATGCAAACCTATCAGTGACATTCATGTCAAGTTTACACAGAGTGACCTGCTGTGTATATTTGATCTCCATTTGCATTGATCCAGTTCTCACGCATCCATAACACGGCTCTTTATTGATTTTTGGCTTGAACAAAAGTTCCAACTTGTTGCCATGTTTAGTATTCAAAGGATACATGGCACAAACACCTTGAAATGATTAAAAAATCATGACTGCAGCTGCCTGCCTGGAGCAAAGTTGTTAAGTGGGGGCAGCCATGGCCTGAAGGTTACAGAAGTAGCCTTGGGCCCAAAGGGTTGCTGGTTCGATTCCTGGGACCAGCAGGAAAAATGCGAGGAGAGTTGAGTGAATGAACAGCACTTTCCCCTCTCTCTGAATCATGGCCGAAGTGCCCTTGAGCAAGGCACCTAACCCCCAGCTGATCCCTGGGTGCTGTAGCATAGCTGCCCACTGCTCTATGTGTGTGTGTGTGTGTGTGTGTATGCGTGCCCATTGCTCACTTGTGTGTTCACTGCTTCAGATGGGTTCAATGCAGAGGAGGAATTTCACTGTGCTCAAGTCTATGTGTGATAAATAAAGACTTCTTCAAGTACATTCTTTCTGTGACTCACTTAAGGTTTTGAATACTTTAAACAGTAACTCAAGTAGGTAATCAATTTAAGAAAACATTATTTCACCACTTTTGTCTGTTTCGAAACAGAGATTGGCACCACACCCATATGCCTTAAAGAGTCGGTTAGTACTGGGACAGGAGACTGCCTGGGAAGACCAGATTCTGGCATGAGAGGGACTTTGACTTTTGTCTGCATGTAGAAACATATAGATCTGAGCATTCCAAGGTCTTTTCTGAGCTTCTTTTTCCTCTTTTATAATACTCTTAAAAGACAAAAAAAAAAGACTTTCGCAACTAACCGAGACGACCTTTGCATTCTGTATCAAAAAAAGGAAGGTACTTCATAATATAAAGGTATAAATTATTCTGCTTCATTTAAATAAAAAAAGAGCTATAAAAAACACTTCTTCATTTGCCAGACACTTATCTAATTGAGGCAAAAGTATTTCACCCATAGTGCTCTCAAATGAAGGTTCAAAATATTTGAACCTCATGACCTTCTGGTCACTAGTGCAGAACTTTGATCTTTTGTTCTACCTCTGTCAATTTCACGGAGTACCATACAGAATGATTCATCAAACCCAGACAGTACATCTGTTTCTTAGAGAGAAGAAATGTCTTTCCACTTGGTATTAGACAGAAAAATTGCAATAACTTGAGTGACCCAGCGGATCATAGTAGTGATGGTTTGAGTGGTTTTTCTTTATTAGGAGTGGTAAGATGGAAAAACATCTGAATGCAGTCTTCATTGTTTGCTTGCTATCTGAGCAGGAACATGTGACTCTTTCTTCCACCTCATCGCAATCCCAGTCACAAAAATTCGTCTTGAAATAAATTGACCATGGATGGATGGATGGATGGATGTTTTCTCAGGAAACAAAATCCACCCTTTGTGTCTGTATCATACAGAGTATTCATATTCTTTCATTTTTCTTTTTGTTTCTTTCAGGTTGGCCCTTCTCGAACATGGTGTGCAAGATGAGTGGCTTGGTGCAGGGAATGTCCGTTGCAGCCTCCATCTTCACTCTAGTGGCCATTGCTGTAGACAGGTTTGTTCTTGCATGACAATTTTTGCTACTTGTTGATATTAAAATAATAAAAGGTTGGAAACAAAAACAAAATGGGAGCCATGACCATAATAATTACACTTTATTGATATCACACATATCTAATCACTAATTGGCTTAAGTCTATATAAAATAATTATTCTATCCTCATTCACTGGAGATGAGCAATCGTGCACACTGATCAGCTACTCTACTACTAGGCTATCAGCTCATATATTGTGAGTAGAGAAAAACAAAATGGTGGAGGGTGTTGCTGAACCAACCAGCAGGGGCGTAGCTAGGATTTTTCAAAGGGGGGTGTCACACACTGACTGGCAGCCTGAGTACATTATATAACAAAAATAATTACCATTGCTAGTTTTAGGTAGCTTAGAAACCGGCTCTTCCATTATTGCTGTTTCTTCGACGTTTTCTTGATGTTGTGTTCTAGAAACGGCACTAAAACTTAGCTTTGAAGCCACAAAATGCAACTTTGATGGAAAAAAATATATAATAAATTGCTTACCTCTCTTCACGTTGAAAGAAGGAGGAAAGTTTTGCTTGTTTTGACATGGCGAATTATTAACACGAGGAAATACTCGTAATTCGCAACTAAAAAGACTGCAGCTACAATGGCAGCTTGACCATGCTTTCTAGTGCAATCGTATTGCGCTTGCGCAGAACTGTGTCAGTCCTGCGTGCCTTGGCTTGCGCACCTGAAGGCGCGCCTCGAGCTGCACGCGCACCTAACGAGCTCCAGCATGCACGCCGTTAACAAAGAACACCTGTCTTTAATCAATAAACTATGTTTGGACTATTTAAGGACTGCACCCATGCAAGGATGATGCGAAGTATTACGTCGCGTCTAGTGTTCCTTACAGAACCTTGTTTCCTGTCCCTGTTCTTGTTGACCTCCTGGTTTTTCGACTCATGTTTCTCGTCCCTTGATCTTGCATAGTTTTGCCTCTGATATTCTGTCTGCACCTCGACTGACCTCCTGCCTGTTTCCTCGATTACGACTTGAATGTATCTTTATTTTTCAAGAATTATTATTATCGCATTTTTCACACATTGCTCCTGTCATTTCACCGGTTTGTTTACATCCTAAGCGGAAATGATTTTGCTGGACGTTTTGTATAAAGTTTTTATTTATCAAATTTGCAAAAAAAATTCAAATAAAAAATGCTCTCTTTATTAAAACCCCGTGACCTGTGGATAGAATAAAACAGTTATTCCACTCACTCAATCTCATCGTACATGGCTTAGCACTCAGTGCTACATGCCTCGTCGGCTATCAGCTCATGTATGACTCAATTTTGTGGTATAACTTAAATATCTACAATAACAAAAAATGGATAATAAATATCAGCGAGGCTATTCATGAAATGGTAGAAGGTCTGTAATGAGTCACCACAGGTTCCTTTTTGTACACTGTTTTTTCGCCTCCAAACTTTCTAATGATCAAAAGCAGCTTATTAATGTAATGACTAGATGGGAGCTCAGAGAAGACCATAAGGAGAAAGTAAAAATAGTATTGCCTTTGGGGGTGGAACATACAGTGGATATAAAAATTCTAGATATCCTTGTTAAAATTGCAGGTTTTTTTTAAATTTAAGTAAATGAGAATGAGATAAATCATGTTATATATTTTTCCACCAATCTTTTCCCATCTTTATTGTGATATAGCAACCTACAAAATTCAAAACAAATGGGGGGGGACTTGTGATAACCTGATTGCTTAAGTATGCACACTCCTTAAATATTACTTTGTGAAAGCACCTTTTGCTTGTAATACACCACTCAGTGTTTTTGGGTAAGAGTCTACCAGGTTAGCACGTCTAGAATTGAAAATTTTATTCAATTCTTCCTTGCAAAAATGCTCCAGATCTATCAGATTGCAAAGGAATCTGCTGTGCACAGCCCTCATTGCCATTCCATAGGTTTTTAATACGAGTTATATCTGGGCTCAGACTGGGCCATTCCAAAACATTGATCATCTTCTGAAGCTGTTCTGTTGTTGACTAGGATTTGTGCTTTGGATCATTGCCAAGCTGTCTAACTGAGGCCTGCAAGGTTTGTGTCAAAATAGATTGATAGTTGGAGGTATCCATGATTCCCTCCATCTTGACTAGAGCCCCAGTCCCAGCTGAAGAGCAGCAGTTCCATAACATGATGCTGCCGCCATCATGCTTCACTGTGGGTATTTGGATGATGAGCTGTCTTGTTTTTGCACCAAACATATCTTTTAGAATTACGCCCAAGAAGTTCTACTTTGGTGTCATCAGACTATAACACATTTAACTACATGGTTAGGGTTATTTAGGGAAGGTTGAATTTTTTTTCTTTTTTTGTGAGAAAAGGCTTCGATCTAGCCACACCACCCCATAACCCAGACATGTGAAGAATGTAAGCGATTGTTGTCACATGCAGGGAGTGATCAGTACTCGTTTAAAGTTGCTGTGCGTCTTGTGAAAGCCTCCCTGATAAGTTTTCTTTTTGCCGTTTCATGAATTTTTGAAGGATGGCCTGTTATTGGTAACATCATCATGGTGTTCCATCTTCTCCGTGTATGACGCCATTTATAGTATTCCATGGTATATCTAATGTTATGTAAATTCATTTGTATCTCTCTTCTGATTGATACCTTTTGACAGTGAGATCCCGTACATGCTTTTAAAGCTCTTTGTTTTCAGCAGTTGGAAGGAACTGAAGATTACGTTACATTACAGGCAATAAGCAGACGTTCTTATCCACAAGACTCTGACATATCTGTTACAGGTCAGAATTGTAGGTCAGGTGGAATTTTTCAACCTACCTGTAGGTTAGAATTTTTAACCCAGTTCAGAATTTGCTACATGTACAGTATTAGGGAGACTTAATTTATCTTGGATTAGGTTTAGGATTTGGGAAGACTTTGTATTTTAAACTACTTGATGATGCAATAAGACTGAACTCTTTAATAAATTCAAAATATGTATCACACCTTCCATTGCAATCATTGTTGGCTGAGTGGTTGAGGTGTTGGTTCAAGAATCGGAAGGTTCTGAGTTTGAATTGCAGTTACAGTAAGTATGAAGAAAGGTATGTAAAAAATGCTAATAGATAGGAATAGACAAAACAGACAAGAGGAAATACTAGATAGGTGTAGATGGAAGAAAGAGTGATGGAAATCTCTTTTAAGAATCTTAAATAAGCCAAAATTTTACCTAGGTTGGAAATTATGAACTTGGTTTAAAAAATTAAACCAGGTTAAAAAAAATCACTTAGATTGAATTTTTTTTTTGACCTGTAGCAGTGGGCAAACCAAGATTGGTGGTTAGGTGCCTGCTGGTCCAGGGAATTGAACCAGTGACCTTTTGGATCCATAGATGCTTCTCGAACCTTTAGGCCATGGCTTAAGAAAAGGTGATAGGAAAGATAAGAAAAATAATGCCAAGAAAATTATACAAAGGCAGTTGATCTTTATTTGGGGTTAATTAGAAATCACTTCACTGATGACAGGTGTATAATAATGACTTTTGAACATGAGTGTGAATGTGAGTAAGTACAGTCATATGCCTCGATATAAAAGGGTGAGCAAACTTGTACAACCAGGTTATTGTAAGTCCCCCCCCCCCCCCCCCCCCCAAAAAAAAAAGCTCATTTATGCTCTCTTTACATCCGAAAATAAATACATTTATTTCAAACAAAGTCACGGTCACTGCTCACATACACTACCGTTCAAAAGTTTGGGGTCACTTTGAAATGTCCTTATTTTTGAAAGAAAAGCACTGTTCTTTTCAATGAAGATCACTTTAAACTAATCAGAAATCCACTCTATGCATTGCTAATGTGCTAAATGACTATTCTAGCTGCAAATGTCTGGTTTTTGGTGCAATATCTCCATAGGTGTATAGAGGCCCATTTCCAGCAACTCTCACTCCAGTGTTCTAATGGTACAATGTGTTTGCTCATTGCCTCAGAAGGCTAATGGATGATTAGAAAACCCTTGTACAATCATGTTAGCACAGCTGAAAACAGTTGAGCTCTTTAGAGAAGCTATAAAACTGACCTTCCTTTGAGCAGATTGAGTTTCTGGAGCATCACATTTGTGGGGTCGATTAAATGCTCAAAATGGCCAGAAAAATGTTTTGACTATATTTTCTATTCATTTTACAACTTATGGTGGGAAATAAAAGTGTGACTTTTCATGGAAAACACAAAACTGTCTGGGTGACCCCAAACTTTTGAACGGTAGTGTACTTCCTTGTGTCCTTTACATTGGCATGGATGCTAAGCAATATATTAACTAGAGGGCAGCTCAAAGTCAAAAGTTTCTCACATTTAATTCCTGCTCAATCTCCTCCCAGCTGTTCTGTAACAACCGGTTGTCTCTGTGCCCAGGTGAAGTAACATCATATAATTATTAAAATTTCTTACTAAATTGGATAACGGTTCCTTAAACAGTTCTGCCATTTAAAAAATTTCTTCCTCATGTCTCGCTTGAACTATTGACTACACTGCCTTCATGGTGTCTGCTATCTTTCATCAGTATACATTAGTTTTTAGAAAACATGCACAAATGTGGAATATGGACAGAAGGCCCCATCCATATCTGTATATGGCCCATTCTATAATTGCGGGTACATTTCAAGTGTTGACTCTGTTAGTCATTGTCAACTCTGTTATCGTTAAACTGGGCAATCCATTAATAGAATTGATGATAACAGAGTTGACATTTAACACCATTGTGTCTTGCCTCCACGTGTTAACCTCAAACTAGCTACCACATGGCATGTATAAAAACAGAATTTTATGGAATTTAATCATATTATTGTTTTTAAAAAAATGAATGAGAGATTAACGCCAATATCACAATAACAGAGTTGACAAATAATTAATCTACTGTTGATGTATCCTCAACATTTTGTTCAAATTAACGAGAGAAGAAACATAACATCTCACTCCCTTTCTGAAGTTTCCCGCCAGAGGAAGTGACATCACTCGGTGCAGGTGCCATGCGTATTCTTAAAAGTCTTTGTGGATTTTATGCAGTTTTATATAATGGAGTTAACAGAGTTGACAAGAACATTGGGATGGACTTTATATATATTATTAGTGAAATTTCACGTAATACAGAAAATGGACTTTCTCTGCAATTGATTTTATAACAGTTAATAGAATAAGCTCCAAAAAACAGATTGTTAGACTGAATCACTTCATGTTTATTTGAGTTGAATGGATGAATCAGGAGTTAAAGACAGTCAATAATGTGGGGGGGAGGGGGGGAGTCATTTAGTTAATGTTTTGTGGATAAATTGGGTCTAAAATGGACATCAAGCATTGATATTGGTGAAAGTTTGTCATAATTTGCATTAATGTTCAAAACTGATTCAGTAAAGATTTCTTTTGTGGAAAATAACAAAAGGTTTATCTCAGAGACACAAAATTTCCCCTGAATTCTAGAAAGTCAAAGTCAAGTTTATTGCATCCATATCAATGGAAATTACATTGCATACTCCCACCGTCATGCCCACATAATAAAATAAAACCAGCCTCTGTTGAGGGTGTACACATGCATCTACGCCTATAGTTACAGGCACTGATATAATACAAATATTAAATTAACACTACAATATAATAAGTTAACATTAAACACACAGACATACAGCTAAAAGAGTTCTACAAAGGTGCGTTTAAAGTGCTCATTATGCCGTCTAACAGCTTGTGGTATAAAGGAGAGAGCATACCGCTTAGTGCGTGTCACAGGTGGTCTTAGCCGACCACTGCGCTCCATAACCGTGTTACCCAAACAAGTATGGAGAGGATGACCAGAGTCCTGCATAATCTTAATGGTCATTTTTTCCAAGCGGTCATAGTATACCCTATCCAATGTAATTGTCAACCCTACCATTTTTCCTGCCCTTTTGTTCATTTTATCAATCCTATTTTTCTCAGTAACTGTTGGGTCAAAATTTATTATATGTAGATTATGATCAGAATATGAATCAGAATCAGTAGGTTAAATCAGGATATATGTAGGTGTATATGTAAGTTTAGTGAAATAGTGATTCTTAGCTTATTCTGTGTTAAGATTTAGTTTGAAATGACCTTGGGTCCGGCTGGACATTGTTTGGGAACATTTTGTTTATGAATGTGTATTTTGAACAGAGAAGTGTCTGAAGGTCTGTTTTAGTGTCAGATCGACTCATACCACACTCAGAAATAGTAGAATTAAAGTTCATGATTATGCTTATTCATTCAGTTGAATCTTAGGTCATGGCTTCATAAAGGCTATGAAATACACTGAAATATATTGAAATATACTATGGTAATGATTAATATTAGTTTTATAGATCCCGTAATTAATGAATACATTCCGTGATTAATGTTAGTTTCATAGTTCTAGATTAGTTTCATAATGACATTATAATTATAATTAAGATCTCATGATTCTAAGGATTTTTAGTTTAAGAGCATTAACCTAATTTAGTTATAAGTTTAATCCTGTTAGTGGTTTAATTGTTCTCTCTTTCAGACATATTCTCATTGTACTTGTGGTTAAGTTGTTCTTTTTTTTATGTTTATTCTCTTATAACATTCATTATTAAGAGCTGATTGTTATTTGTTAATTACTTATGTTGATGGAATCAAGATAATCAAGATGTAATTTACTGACTGACCACACATTCATGTGTTAAGAATTATTCATGTTAATCATTAAGAATTAGTACGATCCTTTCTGTGCAAACTAGTGTTTTTTGACCTTCTTCGTAGGCAAACATTAAACATTATCTATGTTTATACATTCCAAACTATTCCATGAAGAATCAGACATAACATCTATCTGTACCTTATTGTCAGCAAAAAATATGTTATTATATTATTATGATTGATTCAAGATCATTACACACTTCTACATAGACACACACACATAGACACACACACACACACACGAAGACAAAACATAAACACAGCAACACTATAAGACATTCCCACAAATGTTTTCATTCAGACGAAGCGAGCGAATAAACTGGCATGTGAACAACCCACACGTGTTCTCCTGTCCGTTTCTGAGTGATTCGTCTCCTTGTCTCCTTGTCTCCTTCGGGCCCGAAGGGAAGGCATTCACGAAGGAATCCAGGGTCTCTTTCTGGGTGAACCCAACAGTATCCCTCGCATTCCCTCCCCATCCCACAACACAGTAGCTCCACACACTGCATATCACAGACATAGCAAACATTTTCATTACTTCAGAATTAACATTAAAAGACTGCAGCTTCCTCATACAGTACAGGCGTGGACTCAATTTAGCCAACAATGATGAAATATGGTCAGTCCATGTCAGTTTGTCATTAAAAACAACACCCAGGTATTTGTATGTGTTCGTTCTTTCTACAGTTGCCCCTTTAATTTCCACTGCCTCAGTGGATCTCTTGTTTCTTCTAAAGTCAATCACTAGTTTTTTTGTTTTCTTGACATTAAGCTCTAGAAAATGACTGTCACAGTACTCAACAAAGGAGTTTATCTCTTTTTTGTAGTGGCTATCGCCATCCTGTTCTATTAGACCTAGTAGAGCAGGGTCATCTGCAAATTTCACTACTTGGCAACTTGAGTGCTCTGGGCGGTAATCTGCTGTGTAGATAGTAAATAAAAAAGGAGATAGAACTGTGCCTTGGGGAGAACCTGTATTTGTGCTGATCTTTCCTGACTTTGTATTTGAGTTCAACTTGACAAATTAGGTTCTATTCTCTAGAAAGTTTAAAATAAATAAACTGAACACCCTTGGTACCTTCATAGTTATGAGCTTTTTAACCATAATATGTGGTTGAATAGTATTGAAAGCTGAGCTAAAATCATATTATAAAATCTTAACACAATGTCCACTGGTGTCCAGGTGTGTATGAATATGGTCAAGTTTAAAAACAATAGCATCTTCTGCTCCCCTTCCTTTCTGGAACGACCCATATGTACAACCCCGATTCCAAAAAAGTTGGGACAAAGTACAAATTGTAAATAAAAACGGAATGCAATGATGTGGAAGTTTCAAAATTCCATATTTTATTCAGAATAGAACATAGATGACATATCAAATGTTTAAACTGAGAAAATGTATCATTTAAAGAGAAAAATTAGGTGATTTTAAAT
This sequence comes from Neoarius graeffei, assembly GCF_027579695.1. NCBI lineage: Eukaryota > Metazoa > Chordata > Actinopteri > Siluriformes > Ariidae > Neoarius > Neoarius graeffei. The sequence continues at coordinate 56,647,838 of NC_083592.1, forward strand.
TTCATGACAACAACACATATCAAAAAAGTTGGGACAAGGCCATGTTTACCACTGTGAGACATCCCCTTTTCTCTTTACAACAGTCTGTAAACATCTGGGGACTGAGGAGACAAGTTGCTCAAGTTTAGGGATAGGAATGTTAACCCATTCTTGTCTAATGTAGGATTCTAGTTGCTCGACTGTCTTAGGTCTTTTTTGTCGTATCTTCCGTTTTATGATGCGCCAAATGTTTTCTATGGGTGAAAGATCTGGACTGCAGGCTGGCCAGTTCAGTACCCGGACCCTTCTTCTACACAGCCATGATGCTGTAATTGATGCAGTATGTGGTTTGGCATTGTCATGTTGGAAAATGCAAGGTCTTCCCTGAAAGAGACGTCGTCTGGATGGGAGCATATGTTGCTCTAGAACCTGGATATACCTTTCAGCATTAATGGTGTCTTTCCAGATGTGTAAGCTGCCCATGCCACACGCACTAATGCAACCCCATACCATCAGAGATGCAGGCTTCTGAACTGAGTGCTGATAACAACTTGGGTCGTCCTGCTCCTCTTTAGTCCGAATGACACGGCGTCCCTGATTTCCCTAAAGAACTTCAAATTTTGATTCGTCTGACCACAGAACAGTTTTCTACTTTGCCACAGTCCATTTTAAATGAGCCTTGGCCCAGAGAAGACGCCTGCGCTTCTGGATCATGTATAGATACGGCTTCTTCTTTGAACTATAGAGTTTTAGCTGGCAACGGTGGATGACACGGTGAATTGTGTTCACAGATAATGTTCTCTGGAAATATTCCTGAGCCCATTTTGTGATTTCCAATACAGAAGCATGCCTGTATGTGATGCAGTGCCGTCTAAGGGCCTGAAGATCACGGGCACCCAGTATGGTTTTCCGGCCTTGACCCTTACACACAGAGATTCTTCCAGATTCTCTGAATCTTTTGATGATATTATGCACTGTAGATGATGATATGTTCAAACTCTTTGCAATTTTACACTGTCGAACTCCTTTCTGATATTGCTCCACTATTTGTCGGCGCAGAATTAGGGGGATTGGTGATCCTCTTCCCATCTTTACTTCTGAGAGCTGCTGCTACTCCAAGATGCTCTTTTTATACCCAGTCATGTTAATGACCTATTGCCAATTGACCTAATGAGTTGCAATTTGGTCCTCCAGCTGTTCCTTTTTTGTACCTTTAACTTTTCCAACCTCTTATTGCCCCGTCCCAACTTTTTTGAGATGTGTTGCTGTTGTAGGTATCATGCCGCCATTTTGTCTCTAAGAACTACAATTCCCAGTCCTCTTCTGCGTGACCTACGTCACGCGTGGGCGGGATCATCTACGTCAGTCCGCCATGCGCGCATAAGTCCGGGCGGAAGCTCCGCCATTTTGTCTCTCGCGTCCGGATTTCAAGGAGTCTAGACACACAAAAGAGATGCTCTCCACCAAAAAGACGTCTTTTTCTTTCTTTCTTGCAAGATCCATCATTCAGCGTGATTTCTTACCCTTGGCCAAGGTAAACTCCAGAGTCGCGCGATCTTTAAACTCAACCTGAGTTACAACCGGTTTATTCGTATTAGAAGTGACGTCACGACTGCAGCCCAGGCAGTTAAAAGTTAAGAAGCGATTGAATCCTTTTTAACTCAAAAGCACTGTGCATCTTATTCTGATCAGAGACTTTTCCTCACGAACGCTGAAGTTCGGACCAAGAATCCTCTGCTTTCCACGGGAACCACCCAAGTGCTCCGCCGGACCCAAGAAGACTCTGCACTTTCTACACGGGCGGCTCACGTGCTTCATGAACAGTGAAGCTCTGCAACGGCGAACATCTTCATATCTTGCTAAAGGCAGGATTAAGTAAGATTTTGGCATTTGGGCATAATTAAGATAGTCTTAGGAATTTGCTTTTATTGGAATAGTGTGAATTTAAACCCAGGTTTATTCATTACACTATTAGACATGCAGCGTCTCGAATTGAACTGTTCTGTTTGTTTAATCTCAAATTGTTTTAATAGGCTGTGCATGCTTCTCTCTCTCTTATTCTTACTAACATTTTAATTTCATTATTATACATCTTGATCTCATCAAGATTTCAGTGGATTCAGTATGGTTATGAGCTAGTGGGTTAGCTACAGCTTCCCTTTGTCTGCTTAGCAACACAAAGCTAATCAAGGCCTACCAGTAGGCCTCACCAGGCCTAACAAACACACTTTAGCTAGGCCATAGGGCCTTTCACAAACACACACTAGCAACACAAGGCTAATCTAGGCCTCCACCACGTGTAGTTAACTACACGAGGCTAAACACATGGTCAAGTCCTTCACACACACACACAAGCACACATTAGCAACAGAGCTAATCCTTTGTTCTGTTTAGATAACATTCCTTGGTTTTAGCTAGCAACAAGCTAGGCCATACACACACACACACACACACACACACCATATCATATTTGTATATATTGATTATCCATTTTTATCTTTGTATAATAAATTAATTTATTATCAAAGCTGTGTGTATTCATCTTGTTGGTGTGAACAATATCTGAAGTCCCCAATCTCTCAAAGAATTCAAAAAGGTGCATATAAGTTATGTAATATGGTAAGTGATCATAATAATTTGGAAATATACCGTAATTTAGCTGTTTGGTAATGTATCCAGGATTAATGGTATGATTCACTAAATGATTCATTGAACGATTCACTAAATGATTCACTAAATGATTCATTGAACGATTCACGAAATAATTCACTAAATGATTCACTTCAAATGATACTGATTCTATGGTATGATTCAATTCAAATGAGTCAAAGTAAACGATTCAATGGGATTGATTCATTTTAATTATTGACCTTCAAAATTTAATGAGACTGATTTAACGAGATTGATCACTTAATTTCAATAATTAACTGATTGCACCCACACTGTCATGAAATTTCAAATGAGCCAATATTTGGCATGAAATTTCAAAATGTCTCACTTTCGACATTTGATATGTCGTCTATGTTCTATTGTGAATACAATATCTGTTTCTGAGATTTGTAAATTATTGCATTCCATTTTTATTTACAATTTGTACTTTGTCCCAACTTTTTTGGAATCGGGGTTGTAGTTTCTCTTGAGCATAAATGAGCCATAAAACATTTATATTTATCCTATTCCTATTTCACTTATCCAGTTAAATTCTAATCTATGAATTCACAAGCCTCAATCTTGTGAGTCGATAGAAAACAAGTAAGTGGGACTATAGACTCTTGTCAAAAAAAAAAGCTGAATCTGCTATCTATCAAGTGGCACTCACACCAAACTTTTGTCCTGCTGTGTTCTTATTGATGCTTGGCATAGAATTTGAAAAAAAAATAGCCGCTAACTTATCCAAGGGTTTAGGTTTTGGTGGTACAATTCTCTGTATTCATAAGAATGTTTGAGAAGAACATCAGTTCTAATTAATCATGAATGCATCTTATAATTCCCTTCAGGTTTCGCTGCGTCGTCTACCCTTTCCAACCCAAACTGACCTTGCTGGTTGCCAAGGTGACCATAGCGATGATTTGGGTGCTGGCATTGGTGATTATGTGCCCGTCGGCGGTGACGCTGACTGTGGAGCATGTCAAGCATCACTTCATGGTGCACAACCTGGACTACAACCACACCTACCCACTTTTGTCTTGCTTCGAGAACTGGGCTGACCCTCACATGAGGAAAGTCTACACTACAGTCCTGTTTGCCCACATCTATCTGATCCCACTGACAGTCATCACGCTCATGTACGGCCGCGTTGGCATCAAGCTTTACACCACATCTTTCATGTCTGGAAACGAGCAGCAGGACAGTCATGAGGGTCAGAACACTGCCAGGCCGCTCATCTCACACAAAAAGATCAAGGTAATCAAAATGTTAATTGTGGTCGGCATCCTTTTTATGCTCTCCTGGCTCCCCTTATGGATCCTCATGCTCCTGACGGACTATGGTGGTCTGGAACAGGAGGAGCTTGAGTTCCTTTCTGGCTACGTGTTCCCGTTTGCACATTGGCTGGCTTTCTCAAACTCCAGCGTCAACCCCATCATCTATGGCTACTACAATGAGAACTTCAAGCGAGGCTTCCAGGCCATGTGCAGGGCCCATTCATGGCGCTGCTGCTGCTGGTTTTTCATGCCCACAGGGAGCAAAAGGTCTCACAGACCAGGCAAGGAAAACAGGAGAGAGTCCGTGATGAACTCAAACAATCTGCCTTTTGGAGCCAGAAACAGGGTGTACACTGATGGTAACTTAAAGAACTGCAGAGTCAGCGTGGATGAGGGGCAGAAGAGGGCAAGTTGCAGGCTTAGCAGCTCTGCCAGCATGGATGCCACCAGATCTGAGATGGCCATCCAGACAAAAGGGGTTGCAAGCCAAAAAGGACTGCAAATGGAGGATCTGGAGAAGATCAGTCCCATTGGCATGACTGTGAGTCAGGCCTGGGACCAGTAGAGACCAGTATTCAGCAACAGTAATTTAAAGTGTATTATTTTTCAACTAAGGCCTAAAACTACAGACACTCATTCCCAGGATGCATACAGTACAGGGTTGCAACTTGAAAGGGCCTGCAGATAGAGGACCAATAAGATCAATTCCATTGGTGTAACTGAGAGTCAGATGGAGGACATTTAATGGATATGCTTTCAGTATGCAGCCACTGTCAATATTTTTTTTAAACAAAAGCCTAAAGATTAACTCCAGAACCAAAATCAATAAGGCTTCGAGATCAAGGGTGGAAAATACTTGAGTAATTGTACTTCATTAGTGTACTTAGGTTTTGTTTTGTTTTTAGAAGAATTGCACTTTACTCAAGCATTATTGCATCTATTGAATAATTGTACTCTAAAGTACAATTTAACTACTAAAATAAAAAGATAAAAACATACTTTATATTCCTTATGTTTTCATTCTGACCTCAAAGTACAGGCTAAAAATGCCATTAGATATGATGTTAGATAAAATGGCAATCAGTTTTGTTTTTGTGAACTTAAATCGATTGAATTATTGTAAAATTATATGACATTCAAGAAATTACAACTGACACACACACACACACAAAGGACAAGCTTGAGTTGCGTCTGTGATCAAGCTATGTAAGATACTGGATTTACCAGAGATTTATATACAGTGACCTGGTTCCTTTGCCCTCAATGAAAAAAAAAAAGAAATACTGGCCTTTAAAAATTTGACATCACATGTCAAGAAGCATGTTGAAAGAAGCAAACTAGACTGACGTTTGCTAAATTTGCTAGCTAGGTTTTTTTTTTTTTGCTAACACCAACTTAGCATTCATTCCAACAAGGTTATTATTGAACCAGCAAGCCAAATACTGTAATCACTTGTCCAAGAGAGCAGAATATTTAAAAATTAATTAATTAAAAAATACATTTACTCTCGAGTGTTTGAGTAAATTTAAATGTAGGCACTTTTTGACATTCACTCAAGTAGATTTTGGCCTTCATACTTTTAATCGAGATTTTGATACAGTGCCTATACGTTTACTTAAGTATAGTTTCTCTATACTTTTTCCACCCCTGTTCTGATTGGACCCGATTGGATCTATGTGGCAGTGTCTCGTCCTATCAGCATTCCTGGAATGAGTAAATATCATCAGTGTTGACAAAAGGCCCATATTGTGACACATTTTTAAAAGGTCATGTATTGAGTGAACTGTTTAATTAACATGACTGTGAATCAGCTGAGAGACCATCAGAAAATACCATACCAGCTCTACCCTGCGCAACTACAGAACGAGGCCAGCTGAACAAAGTGGCAGCTGCAGATATAGCAGCTCCGTTAGCAGGGATGATGCCAAGTCCGAGGTGGCCAAATAAATGAAAGGGGATGAACGATAAAACAGACTGCAGATAGAGGACCTGGTCATGCTCAGTCACATCACTGTGACCATATCACACTTGGGGCCAGTAAAGGACAATTTCACAGTTCAGCAACCAGACTGAACAAATACTGGGACTTGTTTACCAAATGGCAGCAATCCTGGTATAAATCAGCTGGATAATTCTCAAGGAGGTATATTATAATGAGGTGAGATGAACCCTCTGAGAAAGGTGTAATAGTCATCAATGTTTAATCTAGCAGACCAGCTTAAGAGTTGACTCCTTGACCTTTTAGGAGAATTAATGCAAGTTTAGAAACAACTTAGTTATAAAATAGACACAATAGATAGAAATGGATCATATTTTAAAGTGATTGAAGCATATGATTTTCTTCATATTTGTTTCAGTATATGGTCAGGAGCTTGATGGTATATAAATATTCAAATATTTCAGAATAGGAACGGGGACACATTGTTGAAGTTCATGTGGTCCTTTCTATTTCTCTACATTTTAAAGATCTTTTCATTTGAGCCAAAAATTATTCAGTGGTCATTATCTGCATCCAGCTGTTCAACCTGATAATGGGTTGTTTTTTTAATTTCGTCAAAAACCCACTGGAAATGAGATGGAGTTTGTTATAAAAGCTGCAAAGAAACTCCACTGGGCATCTCCCCGCTTTTTGCCTAGATACTTATGATCAAGATAATCATTTACAACCCTGTTTCCAAAAAAAGTAAACAAAATCAGAATGCTGTGACTTGCAAATCATGGAAACCCTATTCTGAAAATACACTGAAAATAGTACAAAAACAACATATCAAATATTGAAACTGAAGAATTTTGTTTTTTTTAAAAATATATGCTGATTTTGAATTTGATTTCAGCAACACGTTTCAGAAAAGTTGGGCAAGGGGCAACAAATGACTAAAAAAAACTGTGTAATGCAAAAAAAAAAAGTCTAATTAGGTTAATTGGCAACAGGTCAGTAAGATGATTGGGTATACAAAGAGCATCCAAGAGAGGCTCTCAGAAGTAAAGATGGGGAGGGGTTCACTGCTCTGTGAAAGACTACGTGGGCAAACATTGCAACAATTTAAGAATAACGTTCCTTAATGTAAAACTGCAAAGAATTTGGGGATTATATAATCTGTGATCCATTATATCATTAAAAGATTCAGAGAATCTGGAGAAATCTCTGTACGCAAGAGACAAGGCTGAAAACTGACATTGGATGCCTGTGATCTTCAGGCCCTCAGGAGACACTGCATTAAAAGCAGACACGTGTCTGTAGTGGAAATCACTGTATGGGCTTAGGAACACTTCAGAAAACCATCGTCTGTGAAAACACTTCATTACTGCTTCCACAAATGCAAGTTAAAACCAGATATAAACAACATCCAGAAACACCGCCCCCTTCTCTGGGCCAGAACTCTTTTACGATGGACTAAGGCAAAGTGGGAAAACTGTCCCGTGGTCTGACGAATCAAAAGTAGAAATTCTTTGTAGAAATCACGGACACCACGTCCTCCAGGCTAAAGAGGAGAGGGACCATCTGGCTTGTTATCAGTGCACAGTTCAAAAGCCAGCATCTGTGATGGTATGAGGGGGCATTAGTGCACATGACATGGGTAGCTTGTACATCTGGGAAGGCGTCATTAATGCTGAATGATATAAACACATTTCAGAGCAATATGCTGCCATCCAGACAAAATCTTTTTCAGGGAAGGCCTTCCTTCTTTCAGCAATATAATGCCAAACCACTTTCTGCACATATTAAAACTGCATGGCTCTGTAGTAAAAGAGTCTGGGTGCTAAACTGGCCTGCTGCAGTCCAGACCTGTCTCCCATTTGGAGCGCAAAATACGACAAAGGAGACCCCTAACTGTTGCACAACTGAAATTGTGTATCAGGCAAGAATGGGACAACATTTCTCTTTCAAAACTACAGCAATTGGTCTCCTCAGTTCCTAAATATTTACTGTATGTTGTTAAAAGTAGTGCTGATGGAGCCCAGTGGTAAACACACACCCCCGTCCCAACTTTTTTTGTAACATGTTACTGGCATCAAATTCAAAATGAGCATATATTTTTCAAAATATAAAATTTCTCAGTTGTCAACATTTGATATGGATATGTTGTCTTTGTACTATTTCCAATGAAAGATAGGGTTTCCATGATTTTGGAAATCATCACATTCTGTTTTTATTAACGTTTTACAAAGTGTCCCAACTTTTTTGTTTTGGAATTGGGGTTGTAGATCATCATTTAGAGTCAATAAAGAAAACACTACTCAAAATCTATAAGAGATTTATTGAAGTTGACAGGCTAAGTGAAATTTCTGTTGGACCTTGGATGAAAACAAAGAGAGGAAAAAGACAAAAAAAGCCCCATGGTATTTGTATAATCTTGAACAAAAGAAAGAACAGGAGATCTGGAGGTGGTCTGGAGACAAAGCATTATCTTTGCATAACAGCAAGTGGTAGTAATTGGTGCCTCATAATTCTGACATTTTAATTCAATTTAGATTACACAGCTGTGCTCATCATGTGGAAAAGCAAACCTTAAATGCAAATGGAAAACCTGACTCTTGTTAATAACATCTGTTATTTGGTGTATGCCTTTGCATCGTATTTATTTAGAGAGCCAAGTTAAAAAGAAAAAAAAAATAAGATGTACTCAGGTATAAATAATGAACTTGAGCTAGAATGTATATATCTACAGTCCTCTCTGAAAGTATTGTTACAGCAAGGCCAATTCTTGTGTTTTTTTCCAATAAACTGAAAACATTTGGGTTTGAGTGATCATGATTACGGCACCTTTGGTGGCAGACCACCTACTTTTTAGATGAGCAAGATTATTGGAATAGATAGGCTTAAAGCAAATGAAAATAAATAACACTTTCACAAATATTTGGTTGCGTATCCCTTGCTTGCAATAACTGCATCAAACCAGTGATCCACTGACCTCACAAAACTGTTACATTCTTCTTTTGTAATGCTTTTCCAGGCTTGTTGTGCAGCTTCTGAAGAGTTTCTCCCTTTAGTCTCCTTTTCAGGAGGTGAAACGCTGCTCAATTGAGTGAAGGTCTGATGATTGACTTGTCCAGTCTCAAACCTTCCACTGTTTTCTCCTTGATGAAGTCCTGTGTTGTGTTGCAGTGTGTTTTGGGCCGTTGTCTTGCTGCACAATGAAGCTCCTCAATTAGCTCCCAATTAGACTGGATGGATTTCTCTGTGAATTGTCAGACGGAATGTTTTTATAGACTTCTGAATTCATTCTGCTGCTACCATCATGAGTTCCATCATCAGTAAAGATTAGTGAACCATTCCAGAAGCAGCCATGCAAGCCCAAGCCATGACGGTACCACCACCATGCTTCACCCAAGAACTTGTGTTTTGGATCATGAGAAGATCCTTTCTATCTCCACATTCTGGCCTTTACATGACTTTGGTAGAGGTTAATCTTGGTTCCAGAACTTTTGTAGATCATCTCTGTATTTATTTGTGAATGCCAATCTGGCCTTCTGATTCTTACTGCTGATGAGTGGTGTGCATCTTGTGGTATGGCCTCTAGATTTTTGCTTGTGAAGTCATCTTCAAATTGTGGATTGTGACACCTTCACTCCTGCCACATGGAGGTTGTTGGTGATGTCACTGGTGTTCTCACAATGTATGGCATCAACTGCTGTTGTTTTCCTTGGCCAACCTGTTTGATATCTGGTTGTTAGTACCATTCCTTTTCAGGACATCCCAACTTGATGTACTGGCAATGCCCAAGGCTTGTGCAATGGCTCTGATTGATTTCCCCTCTTTTCTCAGCTTCAAAATGGCTTGCTTTGTTGGCCTTGCCATTCCAATACTTTCAGTGGGATCTATCTATCTATCTATCTATCTATCTATCTATCTATCTATCTATCTATCTATCTATCTATCTATCTATCTATCTATCTATCTATACACATTTTTGTGCCTTTTGTGGGTATCTTGTTATGTGCCTGTTTCGTTCAGTGTAAAATGTACACACACACACACACACACACACACACACACACACACACACACACACACAGCAGGGAAAACCATTGCTTTGGCATTGCTAAATATTTTGATCTATTGTGAAACAAGTGTTGTAACTATTTGATAATATGTCTAGTGACAAATCAGAGTTTTAGCTTAATTGCCAAGGGTCAGTGATGGTTCAGCACTTAAGCCTTGACACACCAAGCCATCGTCACCAGTAAAAACTTTGGAAATCTAATGCACTCGATCCAGCGGCACAGTGGTGTAGTGGTTAGCGCTGTCGCCTCACAGCAAGAAGGTCCGGGTTCGAGCCCCGTGGCCGACGAGGGCCTTTCTGTGCAGAGTTTGCATGTTCTCCCCGTGTCCGTGTGGGTTTCCTCCGGGTGCTCCGGTTTCCCCCACAGTCCAAAGACATGCAGGTTAGGTTAACTGGTGACTCTAAATTGAGCGTAGGTGTGAATGTGAGTGTGAATGGTTGTCTGTGTCTGTGTCAGCCCTGTGATGACCTGGCGACTTGTCCAGGGTGTACCCCGCCTTTCGCCCGTAGTCAGCTGGGATAGGCTCCAGCTTGCCTGCGACCCTGTAGAACAGGATAAAGCAGCTAGAGATAATGAGATGAGATGAGAGATGCACTCGATCCCCCCTCCCCCCACACCCAATTAAATTAAACCAAAGTTGCAGTGATTAATGTGCTAATTAAAATTAGGAGTGTTCATGCTGCAACACATTGACAAAACACCTCACCATGATCTCATCTCATCTCATTATCTCTAGCTGCTTTATCCTGTTCTACAGGGTCGCAGGCAAGCTGGAGCCTATCCCAGCTGACTACGGGCGAAAGGCGGGGTACACCCTGGACAAGTCGCCAGGTCATCACAGGGCTGACACATAGACACAGACAACCATTCACACTCACATTCACACCTACGCTCAATTTAGAGTCACCAGTTAACCTAACCTGCATGTCTTTGGACTGTGGGGGAAACCGGAGCACCCGGAGGAAACCCACACGGACACGGGGAGAACATGCAAACTCTGCACAGAAAGGCCCTCGTCGGCCACGGGGCTCGAACCCGGACCTTCTTGCTGTGAGGCGACAGCGCTAACCACTACACCACCGTGCCGCCCCCTCACCATGATTACATTTATTTACACAGATCAGCCAAAACATTAAAACCACTGACAGGTGAAGTGAATAACTGATTATCTTGTTACAGTGGCTCCTGTTAAGGGGTGGGATATATTAGGCAGCAAGTGAACAGTCAGTTCTTGAAGTCAATGTGTTGACAGCAGGAAAAATGGTCAAGTTTAAGGACATGAACAACTATGACAAGGGCCAAATTTTGCTGGCTAGACAGCTGGGTCTGAGCATCTCCAAAACGGCAGGTCTTGTGGAATGTTCCTGGTCTTCAACTTTTTGGTTAGTACCTACAAAAAGTGGTCCCAAGTAAGGACAAATGGTGACCTGGTGACAGGGTCATGACTGCATTGGCTCATTGATGCATGTGGGGAGCGAAGTTTACCCCATCTGATCTGATCCTACAGAAGAACTACTGTAGCACAAATTACTGAAAAAGTTAATACTGACTATGATAGAAAGGAATCAGAACACAGTGCATTGTAGCTTGTGTATGGGGCTGTTTAACTGCAGACCAGTCAGAGTGCCCATGCTGACCCCTGTCCACCACCAAATGTGCCTACAATGGGCATGTGAGCTTCAGAACTGGACAATGGAGCAGTGGAAAAAGGTGACCTGGTCTGGTTTGTTTTCTTTTAAATCATATAGATAGCCAGGTGCATGTGTGTCGCTTACATGGGGAAGAGATGGCACCAGGATGCGCTATGGGAAGAAGGCAAGCCTTGGGTCTGGCAGTCATGTGGATCTTACATTGACAGGTACCACTTACCTAAGGTAGGCACTGTAGCACCTATTGTTGCAGATCAAATAAACCCTTTCATAGCAGTGGTATTCCCTAATGACAGTGACCTCTTTCATCAGGGTAATGAGCCCTGCCACACTGCAAAAATGGTTCAGGAATGATTCGAGGAACAGAAGCAACATTTGAGCAAAAGGTTCTGGGTTCAAACCTCGCAGATGACTGGGGCATATCTGTGTGGAGTTTACACGTTCTCTTCACGCCTGTGTGGGTTTCCTCCAGGTGCCCTGGTTTTCTCACACAGTCCAAAAACATGCAGATTAGTTCAAATGGCTATTCTAAATTGTCCATAGGTGTGTTTGAGTGTGAATGTCTGTCTCTCTGTGTCAGCACTGCGATGAATTAGCGACCCGTCCGGTATGTACCTTGCCTTTCGCCTGACCCGATGTCAGCTGGGATTGGCTCCAGCTTCCCTACGACCCACAATGGATATGCGGTATAGAAAATGAATGATTTGAAGAACATAAAGAGTTCAAGGTGTTGACTTGGCCTCCAACTTCCCCAGATCTGAATCCAATCAAGCATCTGTGGGATTTGCTGGACAAATAAGTCTGATCCATGGAGGCCCCACCTCACAACTTACAGGACATAAAAGATCTGCTGCTAACATCTTTGTGTCAGATACCAGAGCACACCTTCAGAGGTCTTGTGGAATCCGTGCATTGATGGGTCAGAGCTGTTGTCAAAGTCCCTCTCACACCAGAATCTGGTCTTCCCAGGCAGTCTCCTGTCCCAGTACTAACCAACTCTTTTATAAGGCGTATAGCTGCAGTGCCAATCTCTGTTTTGATAACCCTTGGCCTCTCGCCTATACAGCTAGGGTTACAGTGGGGGCTGGTCCTCTGATAACCGCAAGAGTTTGATTTCCCCACTCACATCTGTATTGCAGTGTGCTTTGCCAGACTGTAGTAGGTACCATTTTTATGATGGTCTTTGGCATGACCCGACTGGGAGTAGAACGTGTGATCTCCCGGTCAAGAGGTGGACACGCTAACCACAAGGCCAACTTGCAGTCCAGAGCTGTTTTGGCTACACAATATTAGGCAGGTGGTTTTAAATGTTATGGCTGATTGTTGTAAATGCTCACCATCTTCTTGTTCATATATCGTATTAGTCTGTTTATTTAAAAATTTTTCTCTTGTATTTTGCTTTTATTCTTAGACAAATTACATCTAACAGCAAAGGAAAAAATGCTATTTCCTTGTCCTGTCTGCATTTTTTTCCCCTGATTTTTTTTCAGGCTTTAAAGGTAGACTGCCTTTCAGATTTTTCAAGTGTAGGTTATAAAAAGAATTTTCCCCAACATCCAGTTATTTGTTTAGTGGACTGAAAGCTACTGAATTTGAATCACAGTCTTCCAATTTTATTAGTTTTTTTTTTAAAATAGAACAATGAATTTAGGGCCACGTATTTTTTCCTGCTTCACCATGACCCAATTCAAAATACTATGTCATGCATCATGTGGTGGGCTTTCCCCGTTCGCACAAGGCATTGTGGGATACAAATTTAAAACAGGAGAGAAAAATGGAGGACGTGAGTGTACAAATGAAATGTGAAAGACCGATTACAGTAACAGAAAGCAAGAAGAAAAGACGTTCTGTTGCAAAGGAAAGGAAACGCAGGACCAAGCTAATAAATATTGGCGCTCAGCGAGCACCTCGGTGTGATCAGCTTTTCGTTTAGTGACAGAATGATGGAACTGTCAGTGCACGCTCAAAGGGAAACCTGCGCATGTGCACACACACGGACTTCCTCTGTCTGCTTGACTGTGCGAAGCGAGCGATTTCATGCACATTTGCTTTAATCTCCTCAAATTAAATAACTTCCCAGCCACAGAATGGCCTGATATTTTAAGGCAAGTCATATAAATGCTACTGAAACCCATGCCTCAACCATTTCTATTCAAACAAACAAACAAAAAAAAATCTGTCAGTCTCGAAGGCATGCACCTTCAGAACCCAACTCTAAATACACAGAACTTTCCCTGCTTAACTATTGACATAAATTATGCATTCAGGTCATTTTAATAATCAGATTATGGGGAGCTCAGAAAATGGACTTTAATACCTGCTTAACCAGAGTCTGAATACACAGAATATTACCTTCATGTTCAATTTATGTTCAAAATTTTCTGAATATTGTGGTGATTTTTAATGATTATTAATAATCTGAACAGGGAGCCAACGTTCTGAACACAAGGAACTCTCATTAATATTAACATACATTTTGAAATTAAGTTTCTAGTTCTGAAACCAGCAGCCCTGCACCAATCCACTGGAGAGTGTGAGGTGTCATCCTTTGTAGTCATCCTTTCGTAAGAACCGATTCAGTATATTAAACATGCAAAAATAGTAGCTTGGCTGTATCCCAAATCATATCCTACTACACAAAGCAAGATAGAAAATTAGTACACCACTGTGTGGTCAGGGACATACACTACCGTTCAAAAGTTTGGGGTCACCCGGACAACTTTGTGTTTTCCATGAAAAGTCACACTTTTATTTACCACCATAAGTTGTAAAATGAATAGAAAATATAGTCGAGACATTTTTCTGGCCATTTTGAGCATTTAATCGACCCCACAAATGTGATGCTCCAGAAACTCAATCTGCTCAAAGGAAGGTCAGTTTTATAGCTTCTCTAAAGAGCTCAACTGTTTCCAGCTGTGCTAACATGATTGTACAAGGGTTTTCTAATCATCCATTAGCCTTCTGAGGCAATGAGCAAACACATTGTACCATTAGAACACTGGAGTGAGAGTTGCTGGAAATGGGCCTCTATACACCTACAGTGGTGCTTGAAAGTTTGTGAACCCTTTAGAATTTTCTATATTTCTGCATAAATATGATCAAAAACATCATCAGATTTTCACACAAGTCCTAAAAGTAGATAAAGAGAACCCAGTTAAACAAATGAGACAAAAATATTATATGTGGTCATTTATTTATTCAGAAAAATGATCCAATATTACATATCTGTGAGTGGCAAAAGTATGTGAACCTTTGCTTTCAGTGTCTGGTGTGACCCCCTTGTGCAGCAATAACTGCACCTCAACGTTCCCGGTAACTGTTGATCAGTCCTGCACACCAGTTTGGAGGAATTTTAGCCCGTTCCTCCGTACAGAACAGCTTCAACTCTGGGATGTTGGTGGGTTTCCTCATATGAACTGCTCGCTTCAGGTCCTTCCACAACATTTCCATTGGATTAAGGTCAGGACTTTGACTTGGCCATTCCAAAACATTACCTTTATTCTTCTTTAACCATTCTTTGGTAGAACAACTTGTGTGCTTAGGGTCATTGTCTTGCTGCATGACTCATCTTCTCTTGAGATTCAGTTCATGGACAGATGTCCTGACATTTTTCTTTAGAATTCGCTGGTATAATTCAGAATTCATTGTTCCATCAATGATGGCAAGCCGTCCTGGCCCAGATGCAGCAAAACAGGCCCAAACCATGATACTACCACCACCATGTTTCACAGATGGGATAAGGTTCTTATGCTGGAATGCAGTGTTTTCCTTTCTCCAAATATAATGCTTCTCATTTAAACCAAAAATTTATATTTTGATCTCATCCATCCACAAAACATTTTTCTAATAGCCTTCTGGCTTGTCCACATGATCTTTAGCAAACTGCAGATGAGCAGCAATGTTCTTTTGGAGAGCAGTGGCTTTCTCCTTGCAACCTGCCATGCACACCATTGTTGTTCAGTGTTCTCCTGATGATGGACTCATGAACATTAACCTTAGCCAATGTGAGAGAGGCCTTCAGTTGCTTAGAAGTTACCCTGGGGTCCTTTGTGACCTCACCGACTATTACACACCTTGCTCTTGGAGTGATCTTTGTTGGTTGACCACTCCTGGGGAGGGTAACAGTGGTCTTTAATCTCCTCCATTTGTACACAATCTGTCTGACTGTGGATTGGTGGAGTCCAAACTCTTTAGAGATGGTTTTGTAACCTTTTCCAGCCTGATGAGCATCAACAACGCTTTTTCTGAGGTCCTCAGAAATCTCCTTTGTTCATGCCATGATACACTTCCACAAACATGTGTTGTGAAGATCAGACTTTGATAGATCCCTGTTCTTTAAATAAAACAGGGTGCCCACTCATACCTGATTGTCATCCCATTGATTGAAAACACCGGACTCTAATTTCACCTTCAAATTAACTGCTAATCCTAGAGGTTCACATACTTTTGCCACTCACAGATATGTAATATTGGATCATTTTCCCCAATAAATAAATGACCAAGTATAATATTTTTGTCTCATTTGTTTAACTGGGTTCTCTTTATCTACTTTTAGGACTTGTGTGAAAATCTGATGATGTTTTGGGTCATATTTATGCAGAAATATAGAACATTCTAAAGGGTTCACAAACTTTCAAGCACCACTGTATGTAGATATTGCACCAAAAACCAGACATTTGCAGCTAGAATAGTCATTTACCACATTAGCAATGTATAGAGTGGATTTCTGATTAGTTTAAAGTGATCTTCATTGAAAAGAACAGTGCTTTTCTTTCAAAAATAAGGACATTTCAAAGTGACCCCAAACTTTTGAACGGTAGCGTAGGGTTTTTTGTTGTTTTTTTTCTGTGAAAATCTTCCAATTATTTGTTTTTTTTTCCCCCAATCATGAATATGGTGTGTTTGAGAGCAGGTTTCCACAGAATTCAATCCTGGTGGCTGCTGGCTTTTAGATGTCTGCTTGGTGCATCATGGCTTATGACCGCAAAGAGCCATTGCTGTTCCCTTGAGCGATGCTTTTAAACTTCAACTGCTCAACTCAATGCTTGGAGTACGTTTTTGTCCTGCTGCTATGGTTAAAAGCATCTGATGAAAGCATATACTGTAAATAGGCTGAGTTTTTGTTCAAAAAAGTGTCTTGAATGATCTTTTTGTACTCTAAACATTATACATGTGTTTAAGAGACCATGCCAGGTCGCTTGGCAAGAAAACAGTAAACAGTAATGAGACTAGGTCACTAACTACCATGCACTATATCTTGCATATCCTGGTGCAGCTTTTCAGGTTTTTGTAAATGGCCCAACTTGAAAAGCACACAGCAGCAACATAATCCTGAGCTGTGTGGACTTTTGGTGCATGTTCTCCAGGTGTTCCTGTGAGGTTCCTCAGAGTTCTCCAGGGTTCTCTCTCATCAGAAGATCTCCCACTGGCAGGTAGATCTAACATTTGTGAGTGTATAGTGCCCTGAGATGGACTGGTTTTCCATCCAGTGTGTCATTCTGTCATTTTGTCCAGTGTTTATGTGATGCTCTGAAATCCACCACAACTTTGAACAGAATAAAGCAATTACTGTTAATAATATTAATTAAGCTGGTTATGGCAGTAGAGAACACATTTCTCCTTTGCAATACTAAGCTGGAGTGTTTTTATCACTGATAAATCACTGCATATTAATATTAGTCCTTATTTCTGCAAGGCGTTTGTTTCCACCCACAGAACTGTTGCTCGCTCACTCACTCAGTGGTTTTTGTTTTTTGCAAAAAACAAACTTACCGGCCACTTTATTAGAAATACCCATCCATCCACCTGCTGTTTTCTGCAGTTCTCTAATCAGCCAATCCTTGACAGCAGCACGATGCATCGAATCACACAGATACAAATCAAGAGCTTCAGTTAATGTTCACAATGTTCAAACATCAGAATGGGAAAAACTGATCTCAAAGTGTGTCTTTCTTTCACTGTGGTATGGGTGTTGGTTTGAGCCAGATGGACTGGTTGGAGTATTTCAGAAACTGCTGATCTCCTGAGGTTTTCACACACAACAGTCTCTAGAGTTTACACAAAATGGTGCAAAAAACACTGAGTGCGTGAGTGAGCAACAGTTCTGTGGGTGGAAACAAACACCTTGTTGATAAGAGAGGTCAGAGGGAAATGGACAGATTCAAGGTGATTCAAGCTTTTTTTTGCTAGGAAGGATATAGTAACTCATATAATCACTCTTTACAACCGTGGTGAGCAGAAAAGCATCTCAGCATGCAACAGAAAACAGAAGAACATATTGGGTTCCACTCCTGCAGCCAAGAACAGGGATCTTAGAATCAACAAGTTCCTATTAAAGTGGCCAGTGAGTTTATATAGTACTATGCAAGTCTTCATTTGCCAGGCTATCATGGGGCTCTGTTGCTTGTATTAGAGTTTCTCATCTCATCTCATTATCTCTAGCCGCTTTATCCTGTTCTACAGGGTCGCAGGCAAGCTGGAGCCTCTATCATTATTATTACTAATTACCACTTACAAACATTGGTATCATATGAAGGCTGAGCCTGATATTTCATCTGCAGAAACACTAAATATAGCTGTAACTGCAACCCTGACCTTGAGGATTTGCGTATTGTATCATTATAAAGTTTTATAGCAGGAGTAGCAGGGGAGTTTCATCTATGAGACATGGCTACGGTATGTGGCAGTACACAATGCCTGCTTTAAACTTAAGCTAAACTTATATACAAGTTGGAACATCTCATCTCATCTCATTATCTCTAGCCGCTTTATCCTTCTACAGGGTCGCAGGCAAGCTGGAGCCTATCCCAGCTGACTACGGGCGAAAGGCGGGGTACACCCTGGACAAGTCACCAGGTCATCACAGGGCTGACACATAGACACAGACAACCATTCACACTCACATTCACACCTACGCTCAATTTAGAGTCACCAGTTAACCTAACCTGCATGTCTTTGGACTGTGGGGGAAACCGGAGCACCCGGAGGAAACCCACGCGGACACGGGGAGAACATGCAAACTCCACACAGAAAGGCCCTCGCCGGCCCCGGGGCTCGAACCCAGGACCTTCTTGCTGTGAGGCGACAGCGCTAACCACTACACCACCGTGCCGCCCCAAGTTGGAACATGTGAAATTAAATTCAAAACAAGCAGTCTCACATGTGGAGTTATGAAAGGACCAAGAAAGGCGTTAAACAAATCCACACTAGTTTATATTTTAAATTCTTGGATGATGAACTTCACCAAGGACCTTTTCTTAACACTTTGATGCACAAGCTAAGCAAACCCAGCTTAAATAAAAACTCAGCCGGGTCACTTTTGGCCCAGGCTGTGCATCGAAGGGTTAAAGCCCCAAATAAACTGGTTTCCTCGCCGCTTCTCCAAAGGTATACAAATTCAAGGAGTATTTTAAAGCAGTTAATTTAAAGAAATTAACTGCTTTTGATTCAGGAATACATTTCAACATTAGTGTTATCTTCACTGTGCACATTTGTATTTGAATCAAATTTACACCATAAGCTTTTAAGGTTTTTTTTTTCTTCTTTAAATCTGGTTATCCTGACCAGTGTGGTGGTGGATCTGGAATCTATCCAGAGAACACTGGGTGTGAGGTGGGAATACATCCTGGAAAAGATGCTAGCCCACATTCACACCTCAGCGTATCATCAGTGCAGCTACCTGCATGTTTTTGGGAGGCAGGAAAATCCCAGAGGAAATCCACACAGGGAGAAAAAGCAAAACTCGACACCGATATTAACCTGAGCTCAGGATTGAACTTTGAAGCTGTAAGGATTTTAAAGCCTTGTGAAGCTATAAGCAACATTATCAGTCTCTAAACAAATTCAATTACACTGGTTTTGAAGTTTAATTGTGTGTACAACATTGTTTTAGAAGTCGTACACAAATGTGTCGCTTTCTTCTTTTTTGGGCCAAGCTGACGAATTTTAATTAAATGAGTCCCGAATTTCTCTGCAATTACTCAAAATGACAAGCTGTGATTTGTAAAGCACTGAGCTGTCAAACTCTGGACAAAAGCGTGACTCACTTTAATTATTTGTTAATTGAAGTAGCAAGCAGTGAATAATTAGTACAAGGGCATCAAAGAACTGAGAACTGCTGGGCTTACACAATGCGCTTCAGATTCAATATGAGGGGAAATAAAGCTCAGCGTATTTTAATACTGCTGAGTATAAATATGCAGGTGATTACAGGAAATTGCGCATGCTGATTATTGAGAAATAGTCCGAATTTCTCAGCTAATCACCTCAAGCGACTTGGCAAAATGGCGGCCAATCACTTCGTCACCGTAAGTGAGGAAGAATTACAAATGATGAAAGAAAACGCTGTTCCTAAAAACACTAAAGATGCTACGAAGTTTGCACTAAAACTATTCGAAGGTAAGGTGGGATTGCGATTTATTGTATTAATTTCAAAACAAATGATTTTATGTGACTTGGCGTAGATGAGTGACAAGTCTGTGCTGCATTGTTATTACGTTCACATGCCGCTTTTGAAGTTTGAAATAAATTTTTTTTAATATGACTGTTTTTGAAATAATCACCTGTGTATTTATACTAAAACAATTATCCGCCTCAGGCTCAGTGAATATCGGTGAATAATAACCTCGACTTCATCTCGGCTATTATTCACTGAGCCTGAGGTGGATAATTATTAATTGTAGTAACAGACCAGCTCATGCTAATACATTACTGTTTTTAAAAAACAGATTTTAAAACCTTGTATCGTTGTTGCTGTGGTACAGTTTTCTGTTTAACATTTATGGAAGGAATCTCCACTATCAGGGCGGCACGGTGGTGTAGTGGTTAGCGCTGTCGCCTCACAGCAAGAAGGTCCTGGGTTCGAGCCCCGGGGCCGGCGAGGGCCTTTCTGTGTGGAGTTTGCATGTTCTCCCCGTGTCTGCGTGGGTTTCCTCCGGGTGCTCCGGTTTCCCCCACAGTCCAAAGACATGCAGGTTAGGTTAACTGGTGACTCTAAATTGAGCGTAGGTGTGAATGTGAGTGTGAATGGTTGTCTGTGTCTATGTGTCAGCCCTGTGATGACCTGGTGACTTGTCCAGGGTGCACCCCGCCTTTCGCCCGTAGTCAGCTGGGATAGACTCCAGCTTGCCTGCGACCCTGTAGAACAGGATAAAGCGGCTACAGATAATGAGATGAGATCTCCAGTATCAGTGCTGTGTAACATTTAACATTCAGAGGTAAAGCTGTAACTTTAAAGTTTCTAGCATCTTCAAGACAAAGAACATTACACTTTGTGGTTTCTCAGCAATACGACATTTTTATTGTATTAGTTTAAAAAATGTGCCATTTTTGAATAAATAAAAGATTTTAAATAATTGGCAAATTGCTGTGGTTTAAGAGAAATAAAACACTCCAGCACTCCAAGACATGCTGTTATAAGAAAACAATCGACTTCAGAGATGTAACTGCAACTTCACTTAAAGGGAAACTGTTATTTTTTTTAATCTGGGTCCCATTTTCCCATCTGTATGTGCCCATATTTTTACGAGGGGAAAAAATGATTGAATTCAGTCCAGTATTGCGTTAGAATGCTGTAACTGGCAACTGCAAATCAGTTTTACAATGTAATCCTATGGGGCATATATCTGCGTCAGTGTATATAAAGTGCTTGTTTTGACTGCTGACAGACTCGTTATTGTTAATGTCTGACAACATGGAAAGGATCCCTACAGAGATACACCTGTGTCTGTTTATCTCAGTAACTAAAGAAAATGACTGTTCCTACACTCATTGTTTTACTTTTCTCTTTTTCCGTGTCTGACGCAACGCCCCATTCAGTGCCTGTAGTCGATTATTGCACATGCGGCTAATTCCTGATGTTTTCCTTGTTTACAAAAGGGATCCTCATCTCATCTCATTATCTGTAGCCACTGTATCCTTCTACAGGGTCGCAGGCAAGCTGGATCCTATCCCAGCTGACTACGGGCGAAAGGCAGGGTACACCCTGGACAAGTCGCCAGGTCATCACAGGGCTGACACATAGACACAGACAACCATTCACACTCACATTCACACCTACGCTCAATTTAGAGTCACCAGTTAACCTAACCTGCATGTCTTTGGACTGTGGGGGAAACCGGAGCACCCGGAGGAAACCCACGCGGACACGGGGAGAACATGCAAACTCCACACAGAAAGGCCCTCGCTGGCCACGGGGCTCGAACCCGGACCTTCTTGCTGTGAGGCGACAGCGCTAACCACTACACCACCGTGCTGCTCCTTCTTTTGCATATAATAAAGTCAAAGTGTTTCCTGTGCCAGGACCTGGTCTTCCTAGGCAGTCTCCTGTCCCAGTACTAACCAGACAGTGCATTGAGCAGCGCCGATCTCCGTTTCTGTAGCCCTCAGCCTCTCACATATTAAGAAGAAGAACTTTTGTTCATCACACACTTGTGAAATTCCTCTCTGCATTTAACCCATCTGAAGCAGTGAACACACACATGACCAATGAGCACGCACACACCCAGGGCAGTGGGGAGTTAGGTGCCTCGTTCAAGGGCACCTCAGCCCAAGGTCATCCCATATTAACCTAACGGCATGTCTTTGAACTGTGGGGGAAACTGGAGCACCCAGAGGAAATCTATGCAGACATGGGGAGAACATGCAAACTCTACACAGAAAGGCCCTCGCCAGCTGCTGGGCTCGAACCCAGAACCTTCTTGCTGTGAGGCGACCATGCTAACAACTTACACCACCGTGCTGTGGTAGGGTGACAGTAAGGAGCTGTTCCTCGGGTAACTGTGAGAGTTGACTCCCTACTTGCATCTAAATTGCAGCGTGCCTTGTCAGATAGCAGTAGGTACCATTTTTAGGATGGTCTTTGGTATGACTTTGGTATATCCCGCTTGAGAGGCAGACACGCTAACCACTAGGCCAACTTGGGGTTGTATGAGTATGTATAACAAACAGGTTAAAAATGTGTATAATGCTTGACATGGTGACATTTATTTAACATTTTGCATTTTTTTAAAAAATATTAACATTGACTGAGAACAGGAACTTTTTTCTCAGACATTCAATGTAACTATAAATGGATAAAAAGTATGAAACGTTGGTCATTCATAAATGATTTCAAAAGCAGTTTTCACATCATCCTGTTGTTGATTATCTTCCTATAACAGCATGACATGGTGTTTATTCCTTACATCAGAAGACAGAAAAACTCACATCAGCTCTGTGAAATCTCCTATAAAACATTTCTATACAGAGAGTCTGCTTGTCACATGACACCTTTTTTTATTCCATTCTGGAAAAGATCTGAATTGTTGGGTAAAATGAGGTCAGCGAAACCTTCACTTCCTGCCACAGTTTCTCAATAAATGAACATTTTAATGTTAATTAAATAAGCTGAAAATACACCAGGCAAAATATTCATTTCAGTGCATATGACCAAAAAAAAAAAAAAAACCTTTGCTATGGCAATTGCATGAAAATATTTAGTCTCTTAATCCTTGCTATTCATTTAAATTTTATTCATCTTTCCTGATTGTTTCGTGAGGTAGGAAATGTAATCTGACTGTTCATGTCTTATCAGAAGTTTTGTGGTGTCAGATTGTGCATGTTTGAAAGTATTTGTAATTGTACATCAGTGTTCGTACTCGTAATAAAGGAGTTTGCGATCCAAGTGTCTGTGTTGTAATTTGTACATACGCTTCACTTAATTTATGGCTTTTTAAAAATAATCTACACTGTCGCATGCAGATTTATCTTTATTGACTGATCAGATTTATCCCTAATGATCTAATGTTCCAATTAAAACTACAGCCTTTTCCAGGAAAAACTTATTCAGAGTCGCACTCAAAGCATTCAGGGCTGAAACACTGGCATCCAGCCAACGCCACTGGGCACAAATATTACTGTACAAAAGTGAAATTATGAAATGCATGTTAAAGGTGTAAAGATTTTAGTTCTTAAACATTTACAAACTGGTGAGTTACCAAAACATTAAAATAACCAGAAGAGATTAAAAGTACTGGAATTTCTCACTCATAAGGCATAATTACTTAAAATAAAATCTTAAATTTTACAATGCTGTTTTCAGGCACAAGTCTGCTATAAACCTGCAGTGAAAATATTATTTATGAAACTGGATGCAGGGTGAATTCTCATTATCTCATTATCTGTAGCCGCTTTATCCTGTTCTACAGGGTCGCAGGCAAGCTGGAGCCTATCCCAGCTGACTACGGGCGAAAGGCGGGGTACACCCTGGACAAGTCGCCAGGTCATCACAGGGCTGACACATATGCCGCTTTTCCACTACCAACACGGCTGAGTTGGGCTGAGCCGTGCCGTGCTGAGTTGGGCTGAGTCGAGCTGAGTGGGCGGGGCTGTTGGAGTTGCATTTCGACTACAACCGCGCTGAACCATGCTGGCTGGAAGTGGGTGGACACATTGGGTGGAGTTAGAGAAAGTGGGTGGACATCACGTGATGTCGTTAGGCGGCGCAAACAGTGACATCAGTGATCTTTTAAGCGGTAGTCTCACGACCCGGATAGTAAACAATAAACATGGAGTCGTTAGTGTTGCTGGTCTTGGTGCTGTGGCTTGTTGTCACCGACAATGCCAACAGATACTGGCAAGAGCGTATAGATGAGGCGAGGCGCATAAGGCTTCAGAAATTCTCGTAATTCATAATTATTCTTCTTCCGGGTTTACAGATCCCAGCGTGCTCGCGGGGTGTGTGTGGGCGTGAGGACACTCCTCCTCACCAATCAGTGCACAGGGGAGTGTCTCCTCACGCCCCTAGCCTCACTCGGCTCGGTCTGGCTCGCTTCGGCTCGCTTCAGCCCCACTCCAAAATCGTGCGAGTTTTGGGTGCTAAGCAGGGCTGAAGCGAGCTGAGTCGTGCTGCTCTAAGGTAGTCGAAACGCGAGCCGTGTCGGGCTGAAGTGAGCTGAAGCGAGCTGAAAAAGGGCCAATAGACACAGACAACCATTCACACTCACACCTACGGTCAATTTAGAGTCACCAGTTAACCTAACCTGCATGTCTTTGGACTGTGGGGGAAACCGGAGCACCCAGAGGAAACCCACGCGGACACGGGGAGAACATGCAAACTCCACACAGAAAGGCCCTCGTCGGCCACGGGGCTCAAACCCGGACCTTCTTGCTGTGAGGCGACAGCGCTAACCACTACACCACCGTGCAGGGTGAATTCTCTCTTTACAAATGTATTTGAGGGAGCATCAGGCAAAGTAAAAAAAAAAAAAAAAAAAAATTTTTTAAACCGAATATTTGGATAATCACAAGGGCTGAAGAAATTGAGTCTGGACTTACTGGCATATATACTTGAACTTGTCTCAGTCTTGGGTATTGGTCTCAGAGAGTTTGTAAAAACATAAGTTTTGTGTTGTCCTTTCTGTTCACAAGAAATAATTCCTTTTTCTAAAATATATATATATATATATATATATATATATATATATATATATATATATATATATATAAGCCTAAATTTTGGTGCAATACACTAATGAAGCTAACTAGCTGAAATAAATGGTTTTTGGTCCAGATCTTGACAGGGTCTTTCATTTGAATTGGATCTTGACTTGGTGTTGACCATCTTAAAGCCAAACAAAACCCAAAAGTAAACTCTTATACTGATAGATAATATCCATACAAAACATTTTTGAGTGCTCACTTGTTCATATTTTTACCTGGAAACTAAGTACAGATTTTATTTTAAAAGAAAAACAATGTCCCTTGGTGCTGACATCTCACTCTCTCCGAGGTTCAAATATCACACACAGAGTACGAATTACACGAGAGAATCCGAGATTATGACATCACTTACATGCTACATGACTTACCGAGGCTGAGATCTAGTGGATACATCACTTCTAAAACCCTGAAGATGCCAAATGTCAAGAGCTTGGGTGTAAAAATAAGCCAGATCATTGAAGCAGTGAGCACATACACACACTAGCATTTGGGAGCCTTTTGTGCCGTATAAACTCCATTGCTGGCCACCCAGTGTTTTGTTTGTTTTGTTTTGTTTTTTTAAAAAAAAAGATTTTTCCTTGTATTTTTATGTGACATGCTTTTGTTTGTTTTTCTTCACTAAGAAAAGCAATCTTTTTAGATGGCAAGAACTGCATTGTTATGACAATGGAAATTATTATTTACTAGTATCTGTGTCAGTACTGCGTATGCATTATTGAGCCAAGTGACATTTAAACTTTATAAAAGTGAAGTCTGTTGATTTTGCAGATTTTGTTGCTAGTAAAAATCACAGTTACAGAAAATTTCTGATTAGAGTTTTAGAATTAGAACCCTTTATTTGTCACATAGACATTACAGCACAGTGAAATTCTTTCTTTCTATTTAGCCCATCTGAAGCAGTGAAAACACACACACGAGAGAGAGAGAGAGAGAGAGAGAGCTTGGGGATTTTTTTTTTTTAGAATTAGATGCCTTTATTTGATGGCTGTGTGTCACTAAGGGAAACAGTACTAGTGTGCCAGTTACGTCATGGTCGGATATCCGGTTTCAGTGCCAATGGTTGCGTCCAGGTGAGCCTATTTTTAGCAATATCATAACTTTTAAAATGGATAAATTGTTGTAATAAAGTTTTATTTTTAATTTAAATGTGCTACACACATCAGGGCACTTGCCATGATCAGCAAACAGTGTTTTGTTTTGTTTTTTGAGTTTTGTTTGACTTTAATACTCTGTCTTGACCCTGTCCTGATTCTGGACTACAGCTCTAGTGACTCCTCATTCCATTCAACTGAGAACAAATAAACTACAAACCAGATGTGAAATTTGCTCAGACTACTGAGGTGTCTACCCCAGGCTGTTGAAACAAGGTGTCGATTAGTACCAGCTGTCTTTCTCACAGTTGTCATTGGCATAATTACAAATTATTTAAGGATTTGACAAAGTCTGAGCCATTCAGAGTGTCTCTGGAATTATCAAAATGCCACCACAGTGTGGCTTAGCTCTCTAACCCAAGCCCAAATGATGGAGTTGTTGAGTGTCTAAAAACGTGCATGCTGCATCATACTTTGGTGGGAATGTTGTCAACCAAAATGCATTACGTTAAAAAAAACTGTTTTTCCCCCCTTTACACCCCTCCTATATACATACTCTTCAAAGCAATCAAAATGTAAGACAGTGAAAAATATATCTTCAATCCAGTGTGTCCCAAAGTTTTCACATTCGTAGTGTTGTGCCAGAGTTTTGGATTTTGCCTTGTCCACTATGACTGAGAGATATAGAGAATGAGAGACAAAACTGAAGTCGACAAAGGTTGAAATTCACTAGAAGGTTAAAGAAAAAGAGCACGAGAGCATGTCGGTAAGTCAGTCTCCCCCGAGGTCAGGCCAATTACTTTGGTCTTTTCGCTCATCCCAAATAAGAGTTGTCTGTGTCCAAGCCTCATCACCCCTGCTGACCCCGCGTCAAACACCATTCGCTGCAGATTACAGAGTGCTGCACGAGTAATCACAAAAGCCTTGATGGCATGAGGGTTCTTTCCGCTGCAGCTACACAAGTCTTCCAGTTAGGATGATTGCGCAAATCAGAGCCGGGCTGATTGGTTAATGATGCTGAGAGGAGTTCTGTCATTCAGCCATTTGTTTTAAAAGCCTCTTGTATTAGCCATCCTTTGTCATTTGAGATTGTCTTTCTGTCTGTCTGTCTGTCTCTCTCTCTCTCTCTCTCTCTCTCTCTCACCCCATTGTTTTACTTGACACAAATGTTAACAAGCTTCCTGCTTCCCATTGAATTCTCTGATTTCAGTCATGACAGCTTTGTGTGTGTGTGACATGAATACAGTAAACATACAGCGTTTTAATTAATAAATTTCCCATTTAGGGGCGGCACGGTGGTGTAGTGGTTAGCACTGTCGCCTCACAGCAAGAAGGTCCAGGTTCGAGCCCCGTGGCCGGCGAGGGCCTTTCTGTGTGGAGTTTGCATGTTCTCCCCGTGTTCGTGTGGGTTTCCTCTGGGTGCTCCGGTTTCCCCCACAGTCCAAAGACATGCAGGTTAGGTTAACTGGTGACTCTAAATTGACCGTAGGTGTGAATGTGAGGGTGAATGGTTGTCTGTGTCTATGTGTCAGCCCTGTGATGACCTGGCGACTTGTCCAGGGTGTACCCCGCCTTTCACCCATAGTCAGCTGGGATAGGCTCCAGCTTGCCTGCGACCCTGTAGAAGGATAAAGCAGCTAGAGATAATGAGATGAGATGAGATTTCCCATTTTGGGGCGGCACAGTGGTGTAGTGGTTGGTGCTGCCACCTCACAGCAAGAAGGTCCGGGTTCGAGCCCCGTGGCCGGCGAGGGCCTTTCTGTGCGGAGTTTGCATGTTCTCCCCGTGTCCGCGTGGGTTTCCTCCGGGTGCTCCGGTTTCCCCCACAGTCCAAAGACATGCAGGTTAGGTTAACTGGTGACTCTAAATTGAGCGTAGGTGTGAATGTGAGTGTGAATGGTTGTCTGTGTCTATGTGTCAGCCCTGTGATGACCTGGCGACTTGTCCAGGGTGTACCCCGCCTTTCGCCCGTAGTCAGCTGGGATAGGCTCCAGTTTGCCTGCGACCCTGTAGAAGGACAGATGAAATTAGCATTTTCAATTAATTCCTTCATTTTCAATTCAGCTTTTAACAAGCAGCTTTATAGTAATCCAGATGTAGATATAGATCCCTATTGAACAAGTCAGAGATGACAGTGGCAAGGAAATGAGATGGCGTGAGGAAAAAACTTTGAGACTCAAGCTTTACAGGTAGCAGGATTATAAATCATTAGTGTACAGATGTAGAAGAGTAAAGACAAACAGTCCTGAATGTTTTGTGGAAAATACTCGAGTAATTGTACTTTATTACTATCTTCTTTCTTTCTCTCTCTCCACCTTTTCCCACTTCTACGTGGGGTCGGCGTTTCTGACAAGTCTCCTCCACTCGCGCCTATGCTGCACTTCTTCCCTGTGAGTCCTTTTCTTCTTAGATCTTCCCTCACACTGTCCATCCATCTTCTTTTCGGTCTTCCACGATTTTGTGCTCCCTGCACTTCCATCTCCATCACCCTCCTTCCAATGTGCTCCTCCTCCCTTCTCATTACATGACCATACCACTGGAGTCTCTTCTCTTGCACTTTCTTGGAAGCTTCTGTCACCTTAATAGTTCCTCCTATTCTTTCATTCCTGATCTTCTCCATCTTCGTTACTCCATATGTCCAACTTTACATTCTCATCTCGGCCACATCCAATCTTTTCTTTTGCGTCTTCTTTGTAGCCCATGTTTCTGCTCCATATAGCAGTGCTGGTCTTACTGTCTTATAAACCTTGTCCTTGGTCCTTATATTTATTTTTCTGACACATAATACTCCTGATGTCTTTTTCCAATTCCTCCAACCTGCCTGGATTCTATGTGTTATTTTAGCATCTACTGTACTTTATTGTTGTACTTTATTACTATACTTAAGTATTATTTTTGGTGTATTTATACTTTGCTTAATTATTATTACAAATAATTGTACTCATCTTTAAATATGTTTCCAAGAAACATTTCTTTTTGACTCCTTGCATTTTTACTTAAAACTTCAAAATACTTATTAGAAAGCTTGAACGTCTCTTGAGTGTATGTTTTAAGCATAAAAGAATCCTTACATCCTTTCTAAGGTGTACCTGAGTTTTCAAATAAGAAGCTTCAGTGTGTGAGCAAATGTCAGTCCAATCTTATTAATAAGGTACCCTCCACAATTATTAACACCCTGTCAGAGTGCAGGCACTTACAGATGCAGGCACAGGGGAGACCGGGGTAGAGCAAACTGCAGAAGTAATCCAAATTGGCGTGCAGGAAGCAAGGTCAGGAACTAGCGATCAGCAAACAGAGCAACGTAGACTAGATTATAAGACGAGGTCGAGATGAAATGGGAATACTGGTCATATGCTGATAAACAGGCAGTAATCAAACGGCTCAGTATATTAGAGAGAGAACACTAAACAATACTTTGCAAAGTCCAAGTGTGAGAACTGTGCTTATATAGGTGAGGGGCTGATTACTGAATGAGATGCAGATGATGTGATTAATAATAAGGAGACAGAGGATGCTGTGGTTCCTGGGGTTTGTAGTTCCGAGCGACCATGTTTGAAGGCTGTTCTGAACTTGTGTTCTCTGAGCCATTACTGACATTACTATGCCCAGTCCCTCTGGGATTGAGTGATTTTCTGGGTCACCCCCTTCCTCTAGGTGGTGGCTTGTCTGGGTGTTGGCTGTGGAATTCCTGTGTGAGCAAGGGGTCTAATATGTCTTTGGAGCTCACCCAATTTCACTCTTCTGGGCCATAGCCCTCCCAATCTACCAGGTACTCCAGTTGCCCTTGCCTGCGACGGGAGTTTAGGATCTTCTTAACCTGGTAGATGGGTTTGTCCTCAGAGTCAGGAGGGGGGTCCTGAGGGTGTGTGTCCATGGCCAGGGGACCTTGTATGGCAGGCTTTAAGCAAGAAGTGTGGAACGTAGGTGCAATTCTACTGTGTGGTGGGAGTTCTAACCTGTACACTGTAAAAAATTATTTGTTGTTTTAACTTAGTTAGTACCCGGGCTGCCTTAAAATTTTGAGTTCATTGAAATTCATATAGTAAGTTAAATTGTTCACCTCGTTGTGTTAACTTACTATATTAATTTCAATGAACTTTCAGGGCAGCCCGGGTACTAACTTTTTTTAAGTTAAAACAACAATTTTTTTTTACAATGTAGGATACTTTGTTTATTTTGCGCAGTACCTTATATGGCCAATGTAATGTGCTTGCAGCTTCTTACACATGCTCAGTTCTCTGAGGTCCTTTGTGGAGACCCAGACCCGATCTCCTGGGGAGTACTCTGGGTTCTTGCCTCTGTGTTTGTCCACATATTGTTTATATTTGGTATTTACCTGTTCCAATCTTTGATGTATTTCCTCCCACACTTGTTGGCTTCTTTGGAACTACGTATCAACTGCTGGTAACTGAGTGGGTGCGTCATCCCATGGAAATGGGGGGTGGGGGGGGTGTTTGCACTGGAAAGATGTTAAGTGTGTCGCAGAATGCTTGAGGGAGTTTTGTGTATACTCAGCCCATGGGAGAAACTGTGCCCAGTCCCATTGGTTTCTCATACAGAAGATGTGTAAAAAATAACCTGCCTCCTGATTCGCACGTTCCACCTATCCATTGGATTGTGGATGATACCTGGATGTGAGACTTCCAGATATGCCTAGATGGTCCATGAAACTGATCCAAAGTCAGGAGATGAACTGGGGACCCCGGTCACTTACGATGTCTTCTGGAATACCAAAGTAATGGAATACATGGTTAAATAATAGTTCAGCCATTTGAAAAGCTGTGGGAAGACCTGGTAGAGGAATGAGTCAGAGCACGTTGGAGAATCAATCTATGATTACCATGATGACAATGTTTCCTTGAGAAGATGGTAAATCAGTGATGAAATCTGTGGCTATGTATGACCAGGGTCTATGAGGTACTGGGAGAGTGCATAACTTTCCAGCAGGAGGGGCACGTGGTACCTTGGTTTGGGTGCACTCTGAATACAAGGGCATGAAGTGATTTATGTCAGAGAACATGTTCTCCCACTAGTACTTGTTTTTTATGAGTTGGTATGTGTGATGGCTGCTTGGATGACCAGTGGCTAGTGAGGAATGAGCCCAGGTGATGGGTCTTCCCCTGATTTCAGGTGGAATGTGGAGGAGTCTGGGAGGGCAGTTTTTGGGTGGGTTCTGGGTCTGTGACTGCTGGACCTCTTTGTCAATATCCCAAGTGATAGCCTGTATAAAACACTCAGTAAGTAGTATTGGTGTGGGTTCAGAGCTGTGGGATGAGGAGTTGTGGATATGGGATAGGGCATCTGCTTTGGTGCTTCTGGAGCCAGGGCAGTAGGATATGGTGAACTGAAAGCATGTGAAGAATAGGGCCCACCTGACTTGGTGCAGGTTCAGCCATTTGGCGGTCTTCAAATATTCTAGGTTCTTGTGGTCTGTAAGGATTGTGAAAGGCTGTGTGGTGCCTTCCAGCCAGTGTCTCCACTCCTCTCGGGCCAGCTTGATAGCTAGGAGCTCTCGGTTACCAAATCTCATAGTTTCTTTTTGTAGGTGAGAGTTTCTTTGAAAAAAAGGCTACAGGGTGCAGCTTATTCTTCTCCCCAACACGTTGTGATAGCACCCCTCCAACTCCAGTTTCAGATGCATCCACTTCTACAATAAATGGTTTGGTGGGGTCTGGATGTTGCAGAATGGGGGCGGAGGTGAAGGCTAACTTGACTTTACTGAATGCTTCTTCAGCCGTTTGACCCCACTTGAGCTGATGTGGTCCATTTTTTAGCAGGGAGGTTAATGGGCTGGCAATGGTGCAGAAGCCCTGAATGAAGCGCCTGTAGAAATTTGCAAAGATGAAAAAGCATTGTAGCTCCTTGACAGACATGGGGGTTGGCCAGGATGTGACTTCTGTGACCTTGGTTTGGTCCATGCTTACTCCCTCAGAACTGATTATGTATCCCAAAAATGAGATCTGATCGACATGGAATTGCATTTCTCTGCTTTGACAAAGAGGTGATTCTTGAGCAAGCGTGTTAGCACAGACATGACATGAGCCTGATGACTGTCTTTATCTGGGAAGTAGATCAGGATGTCATCGATGTATGCAATGACAAATTTTCCCAGCATGTCTCTCAATACATAATTTATTAGGCACTGGAAAACACTTGGAGCTGAAGAAAGGCCATATGGCATGACCGCTCTTGCTCTTTATACAGTAGTGCTTGAAAGTTTGTAAACCCTTTAGAATTTTCTATATTTCTGCATAAATATGACCTAAAAACATCAGATTTTCACACGAGTCCTAAAAGTAGATAAAGAGAACCCAGTTAAACAAATGAGACAACAATATTATACTTGGTCATTTATGTATTGAGGAAAATGATCCAATATTACATATCTGTGAGTGGCAAAAAGTATGTGAACCTCTAGGATTAGCAGATAATTTGAAGGTGAAATTAGTCAGGTGTTTTCAATCACTGGGATGACAATCAGGTGTGAGTGGGCACCCTGTTTTATTTAAAGAACAGGGATCTATCAAAGTCTGATCTTCACAACACATGTTTGTGGAAGTGCATCATGGCATAGATGTGTCACGTTGTGGCATAGATGTGGCACGAACAAAGGAGATTTCTGAGGACCTCAGAAAAAGTATTGTTGATGCTCATCAGGCTGGAAAAGGTTCCAAAACCATCTCTAAGGAGTTTGGACTCCACCAATCCACAGTCAGACAGATTGTGTA
Source organism: Neoarius graeffei (assembly GCF_027579695.1). Taxonomy (NCBI): domain Eukaryota; kingdom Metazoa; phylum Chordata; class Actinopteri; order Siluriformes; family Ariidae; genus Neoarius; species Neoarius graeffei. Next base: position 56,680,693 of record NC_083592.1, read on the forward strand.
CAAATGGAGGAAATTCAAGACCATTGTTACCCTCCCCAGGAGAGGTCGACCAACAAAGATCACTCCAAGAGCAAGGCGTGTAATAGTCGGCGAGATCACAAAGGACCTCAGGGTAACTTCGAAGCAACTGAAGGCCTCTCTCACATTGGCTAATGTTAATGTTCATGAGTCCACCATCAAGAGAACACTGAACAACAATGGTGTTCATGGCAGGGTTGCAAGGAGAAAGCCACTGCTCTCCAAAAAGAACATTGCTGCTCATCTGCAGTTTGCTAAAGATCACGTGGACAAGCCAGAAGGCTATTGGAAAATTTTTTTGTGGACAGATGAGACCATAATAGAACTTTTTGGTTTAATGAGAAGCGTTATGTTTGGAGAAAGGAAAACACTGCATTCCAGCATAAGAACCTTATCTCGTCTGTGAAACATGGTGGTGGTAGTATCATGGTTTGGGCCTGTTTTACTGCATCTGGGCCAGGACAGCTTACCATCATTGATGGAATGATGAATTCTGAATTATACCAGCAAATTTTGAAGGAAAATGTCAGGACATCTGTCCATGAACTGAATCTCAAGAGAAGGTGGGTCAAGCAGCAAGACAACAACCGTAAGCACACAAGTCATTCTACCAAAGAATGGTCAAGAAGAATAAAGTTTTGGAATGGCCAAGTCAAAGTCCTGACCTTAATCCAATGGAAATGTTGTGGAAGGACCTGAAGCGAGCAGTTCATGTGAGGAAACCCACCAACATCCCAGAGTTGAAGCTGTTCTGTACGGAGGGATGGGCTAAAATTCCTCCAAGTCAGTGTGCAAGACTGATCAACAGTTACCACAAATGTTTAGTTGCAGTTATTGCTGCACAAGGGGGTCACACCAGATGCTGAAAGCAAAGGTTCACATACTTTTGCCACTCACAGGTATGTAATATTGGATCATTTTCCTCAATATATAAATGACCAAGTATAATGTTTTTGTCTCATTTGTTAAACTGGGTTCTCTTTATCTACTTTTAGGACTTGTGTGAAAATCTGATGTTGTTTTAGGTCATATTTATGCAGAAATATAGAAAATTCTAAAGGGTTCACAAACTTTCAAGCACCACTGTGTGTGTATATATATATATATATATATATATATATATATATATATATATATATATATATAATTATCTCTAGCCGCTTTATCCTGTTCTACAGGGTCACAGGCAAGCTGGAGCCTATCCCAGCTGACTACGGGTGAAAGGCGGGGTTCACCCTGGACAAGTCGCCAGGTCATCACAGGGCTGACATATAGACACAGACAACCATTCACACTCACATTCACACCTACGGTCAATTTAGAGTCACCAGTTAACCTAACCTGCATGTCTTTGGACTGTGGGCGAAACCGGAGCACCCGGAGGAAACCCACATGGACACGGGGAGAACATGCAAACTCTGCACAGAAAGGCCCTTGCTGGCCACAGGGCTCGGACCCGGACCTTCTTGCTGTGAGGCGACAGCGTTAACCACTACACCACCGTGCTGCCTATACACATACACAGTGGTGCTTGAAAGTTTGTGAACCCTTTAAAATTTTCTATATTTCTCAAAAAATGTATGTATGTATTCATTTATGTATTTATTTATATAAATATATATATTTTTTACTTGTGTGGCTTGATATGTCCTTTTCTGCTGCTATCCACTGTGCTGCTGCAAACAGGAAATTTCCCCATTGTGGGATAATAAAGGTCTTCTTCTTATCTTAAGTACTCAAAATGGCCAGCAGTAGTACTAAAGGCCATCTTCCATTTGTCCCCCTACCGAATGAGGACCAGGTTGTAGGCACTGCGGAGGTCCAGTTTAGAGAAAACCCTTGCCGATCTTAGTTGTTCTATTGCAGATGGTACAAGTGGTAGTGGGTAAGGGTATTTGACAGTGATTTGATTCAGTCCTCTGTAGTTAATACATGGCCTGAGGTCCCCCTTTTTTCTCCACAAAGAAGAATCCAGCAGATGGGGGAGAGGTAGACGGTCTGATATAGCCCTGCTTCAGTGCCTCCTGAACGTACTCCTCCATTGTTGATTGCTCCTTTTGGGAAAGAGTGTAGATTCTGCTGCGAGGCAGGGTCATGCCTGGGAGTAGGTCTAAGGCACAGTCGTATGGGCGATGGGGATGTAGACCACATGCCTTACCCTTGCTGAAGACTTCCTTCAGATTGAGAAAGCAGGTCAGAACGCTGTCTCGGGAATCGGGCATAGGACTCTCCACAGAGGTTGAGGGAATTGTGACTTGAAGTTGCAGACAACTCTGAAGGCAGGCAGTCGACCACTGCATAATATCCTACTTCTGCCAGGAGATAAGGGGGTCATGAAGTTGAAGCCAGGGGTATCCAAGGATATCATGATGTGCTGCTTGGGTGATGAGCAGGGAAATGTGTTCGGAATGAAGGGCCCCACCTGTATTTGGAGAGGGGCTGTGCGTGAAGTGATTAGTCTGTCTCCAATAGGGCCCCCATCGATAGATTTTACTTTGAGTGGTCCCGGTAGGACTTCTGTATCCAGGTTGAATCTTTTGACAACTGCACAGTTGATGAGATTCCCTTCTGCCCCGGAGTCTATGAGTGCAGAGAGGACATGGGTAGCATCTGGCAGTTTTGAAAGTGCAAGTAATCTAAGAGATTGAGTCTTAGAGTTAAAAACAGGGCTCACCAGGCTAGGTGGTTTGTGTTCCTGGTGGGCAGGAGCTCTTCTAGGTGGGTGAACTGGGCATTGGGCAATTACGTGACTGGCTTCACTGCAGTAGAAACATAAATCCTTTATTTTCCTTCTTTCTCATTCAGATCACTGCAACCGTGTACGAGACACCTCCATGGGCGTTGATTCACCCGTGACTTGAACAGGAGAAGTAGATGGTGCCATAGAAGGTCGGTTGGATATTAGATAATCCAGGTGAATAGCTAGGTTGATGAGGGAATCAAGGGACAAGTGTTCATTGCAGCATACTAATTCGCTCAATACCTTGGGATGCAGCCTCTGGCAAAACATGGCTTTCAGCACCGGTTCATGCCATCCACTGCTCGCAGCGAATGTACGAAAATCCAGGGTGTATTCAGTGACTTTGATCACCCTGTTGCATGGAAAGAAGGGTCTGTCCAATCTCAATTCCCTCTGGCTCATGATTGAACACCCTCTTGAAAAGTTCTAGGAAGTGGTTGTAGGAAGTAGTAGGCTTGCCACCACATTCCCATACTGCACATGCCCACTTGAGTGCCTTGCCAGTAAGGAAAGTGAGAAACTTGACAATCTTTTTATTCCTCAGTGATGCTCGAGATTGAGACAAAATACAAGGAGCATTGGAGGAGGAATCCCTTGCATTGTGTAACTTCACTAGAAAATTTTTTGGGCAGAGGAATAAGCTGCACAATGGCATTGAAAAGTGCAGTGCACGGTGGGAGGGCCTGTGACACAACAGCAGAAAGCTGAGCCATCCTGGTGTTTAGATCGCAAAGCATCTGCTGATGTTCTCCCAATAGGCACCCCTGAGCATTGCACGCAGTTTGCTTCAACTTCTCTGCTGCATCCATGGATGGCGAAATATCCTGTCAGAGTGCAGGCACTTATGGATGCAGGCTCAGGGGAGACTGGGATAAAGCAAGCTGCAGACATAATCCAAATCGGCGCGCAGGAAGTGAGGCCAGGAACTAGCAAGGGTCACGCGATCAGCAAACAGAGCAACGTAGACTAGACTATAAGATGAGGTCGAGACGAAACAGGAATACTGGTCATACACTGATAAACAGGTGGTAATCAAATGGCTTGGTGTGTTAGAGAGAGAACACTAAACAATACTTCGCAAAGTCCAAGTGTGAGAGCTGTGCTTACCACGGGCGGTTGCTCTAAGACAACGAGGGAGGCTCAGCCTCCTCTAAAAATGCCCTTATAACTTTAATGTGTGCGTGAGTTTTTCCCCCTCATGACAGCACGATGCAGCGCAGCCTCAGTGCACTTCAATGGCATTTGGGAGCTCTGCACTTTTCAATCTCAAAATGCAAGACGGTTATTGGACAAATACTGCGAAAACGCCCACCCACGGACTCCCACGGACTCCCAGCCTCAGTGGACTTCAATGGCATTTGGGAGCTATGCGCTTTTCAATCTCAAAATGCAAGACGGTTATTGGACAAATACTGCGAAAATGCCCGCCTACGGACTCTGAGCCTCACATGGCAGGGACATGGCAAAGCTTTCCGCGAGGAGACTGGTGATTGGTGAAAGCGGCCGGATATTTTCTTTGATTGACAGCTCGTTTCAATTATAGACAGGTAGCGGTGAATTTCAGTTCAGTCACATGTGGAATCGGAAGTGCTGTGGTGTATTGTAAGAGATCAGCTTACATTTCGATTTAATTCATTACATACGGTTTCTACCAGCTTTTTTAGTTTGTATATATTATCATTGTAAATAAAGTGTAAATATGGTGTTGTCAAGTTTGCTATCTTAGTTCCAGAAATTTTGTTTGAGTGACTGAACTTGAACTTGAGGGGGCTAGTCAGCTAGCAAGAACACTGCGCATGGATGCCAAGCATTGCTGATTTAATTTTGGCGAAGCCATTTGCCAGTCTTCCTTTGGAGGAAAAAATTAAAATTAAAGTGCAGGGTAGAGCAACGCCTCAATTTGACTTGGTGAAAAAGGTAGGGAATAATACTCGTTCCTTTCAGCTCTCCTGGTACAAGAAAGTGAATTGGCTAACAGCAAGTGACCCACATCAACAACAGTAAATAGGCTACTTTAGTAATATGTCATGGATGGACCAAAAATATAGAATCTATTTAAAATGTTTATGCTGAGTATATTATATTGGAATATATATTTTTCTGGATATGAATTAAACACAGCTACAATTTGGAAAACATTTTTAATCAAAAACACAGCCGAGAACATTTCACACTACAGACCTGGATTAAAAGTGAAGGGTTATCAAAATTGTCAATAAAACATTTCTCAGTCAAAATAAGTAAAATATAGGGAAAGTGTCATTGAATGAAATGTGTGGCACCGAGCTCTACTGCTGAGGTTCCTGATAAAGAGCTGCTTTCAATAATGATCAATTTTTAAACAACATGCCACAATTTTAAAATATAAAATGTTAAAATATACCCCCCCCCCAACACCACCATCATGTATATTGGACAGTAGGCTAATGGGCCAAAAGAACCTGTTATTTCACAGTTTGTGATGCTGCCAACAATCAGCCAGATCAGAGGCAAGAGTATGGGCAAAATTGATGTGTTTTTTCTTTTAAAATCTGGAAATGTCGTAACCGACCAGCCTCCCCTGTTTGAAAGACTACCAGCCGCCACCGGTGCTTACCGTATATAGGTGAGGGGCTGATTACTAAATGAGATGCAGGTGATGTGATTTATAATCAAGAGACAGAGGGTGCTGTGGTTCTTGGGGTTTGTAGTTTCGAGAGGCCATGTTTGAAGGCTGTTCTGAACTCGTGTCCTCTGAGCTGTTACTGATACACCCCTTGTAAAGATCAGTAAAAATGTTTGGAAAAAATCCATTGTGGCAGTGGGGGCATGGTCAAGCGTCTGTCTGTGAACGGAGGGCAGAGTCAGGGAAGGTAAGTGGCAGAATCACTGCAACTGATGTCAGTTAACTTGTGTTTGTGTGTCTTCCCCTTTGACCGCGCCTTATAAAAGGAGAGAGAGAGAAGAGGAAGGGAGCTCTCTCCCCAACCAGACGACTTGTGTGTGTGCGTGCATGTGTGGCTGGGAGAGTGTAACTGTCACTGAAAAGTGCAAAATACTGAGTTTTTGGAAACTCAGTTCTGGCCTGCCGTACTTCTGTGCTCTACCCACCTGCTCAAAGTTCTACAGTGGTGCCGAAACCCGGGATTCGGAGCACAGAGGAGAACAGCCCCATGGAGTCCTGCCCCCTCGCAGACCTGATCCATGCCCTCGCCACGGCCCAACAGAGCCAGCACCAGGTGCTGGTTGCCCTCCGGAAGGAGCAAGAGCAAAGGTTTGAGGTCCTGGTGCTGGCACAACAGGAAGATCGTCAGGCATTCTTGGACCTCCTCGCGTCAGCGGGGTCCACCACCTCCACTGCCGTGGGCCCTCCCCACCTCACCCTAACGAAGATGGGCCCACACGATGACCCCGAGGCCTTCCTCGCACTCTTTGAGCAAGCAGCAGAGGCCTGGGGCTGGCCGGTGGAACAGCGCGCGGTACGCCTCCTCCCCCTGCTAACGGGTTAGGCACAGCTGGCCGCGCTACAGCTCCCCGCCGACAGCCAGCTGGTATATGCAGACCTGCACCGGGCCATCCTCCAGTGTGTGGAGTGCACCCCAGAACAACATCGACAGCGCTTCCGTGCTCTGTGCCTAGAGGAGGTTGGCTGGCCGTTTGCGTTTGGCCAGCAACTCTGGGACGCCTGCCGGCGGTGGCTGAGGGCTGACAACCGCGAAGCCAAGGAAATCGTCAATCTGGTGGTACTGGAGCAGTTCATCGCCTGACTTCCTGAAGGGACCACGGAGTGGGTCCAGTGCCATCTCCCGGCGTCGCTGGATCAGGCCATCGAGCTGGCGGAGGACCATTTGGTGGCTGTTCCGACGGCAGGACAGCATATCTCCTCTTCTCCCCTGTCCTCTCACTCTCTCTCTCCCCCTCCCCTTCTGTTCCTCGTCCTCGCCCCGTTCTCCCACCGCGGAGGTGGGGGCCGGCTCCACCCCAGCTGGCCCACCGCACCTGTGGTGCCCTCCTGTTTCCCACTTACGTGTCTGTCTCTCCCCCCCCACAGCCCCAGAATGCCAGTGCAGAGAGAGAGCCCGGGCCGGTTTGCTGGTGCTGCGGGGAGCCGGGGCACCTCCAGCATCAGTGCTCGGTAATGGAGGTGGGCGCAGTGGTCTGGATCCCTGACGCGCCAGGGTCCGCCCTCGATCGGGCCGGAGCGTATCGCATACTGGTGAGTATCCAAAGGGATACGTATCAGCCTTTGGTGGACTCCGGCTGTAATCAGACCTCAATCCACCAAAGCCTGGTGCAAGGCGAGGCATTGGGGAGAGCACAATTGGTGAAGGTGTTGTGTGTGCATGGGGATGTTCACAACTACCCTTTAGTGTCGGTCCATATTCTATTTCGAGGGGAGAAATTTAGTGTAAAGGCGGCGGTTAATCCTCGCCTTACCCACTCGATAATTTTGGGGACTGGTTGGCCGGGATTTCGGGAATTAATGTCACATTTAGTGAAGAGTGGGGCCTGCCATAGGTCAGCAGGGGGAGGTCCTAGTGTGGCATTGGCGGGAGCAGCTGTCACAGAGCCGTCTACGTCATCACCGCGTCAGAATGAGGAGCAGCAGGCTCCTCCTCCCTCTCTCGGGGAATCCCTCACGGATTTCCCGTTACAGCAATCATGAGATGAGACTCTGCAGCATGCGTTTGACCAAGTGAGAGTAATCGATGGTCAAACGCTCCAGCCAAATGCCACCCTGTCCTTCCCCTATTTTTCCATTATGAAGGATAGATCATACCAAGTGATGCAGGACATTCAGACTAAGGAGCCGATAACATAACTTTTGATCCCAAAGAGCCGCCGGGAATTGGTATTCCAGGCCGCTCACTTTAATCCCATGGCTGGACACTTGGGGCAGGATAAGACACTAGCCCGAATAATGGCCCAGTTCTATTGGCCAGGGATTCACGGCGATGTCCGTAGGTGGTGTACGGCATGCCACGAATGCCAGTTAGTAAATCCAGCGGCCATTCCAAAAGTGCCTTTGCGCCCTCTACCATTAATCAAGATCCCGTTCAAAAGAATTGGGATGGATTCGTCGGGCCATTAGATCAGTCAACACGAGGGTATTGCTTTATTTTAGTTCTGGTGGACTATGCAACGCGATACCCGGAAGCAGTGCCTCTGCGCAATATCTCAGCACGCAGTATTGCGGAAGCGCTCTTCCGCGTCATCTCCCGAGTTGGAATCCCCAAAGAGATTCTGACTGATAAAGGCACCTCGTTTATGTCACGCACACTGAGCGAACTGTATGGGTTATTGGGAATTAAGCCGATCCGCACCAGCATTTATCACCCACAAACGGACGGTTTAGTTGAACGGTTCAATCGCACACTCAAGAATATAATTAAAAAGTTTGTTCGCGAGGATGCACGCAATTGGGATAAATGGCTCGAACCCCTGTTATTTGCAGTGCGAGAGGTTCCACAAGCCTCCACGGGGTTTTCCCCATTCGAATTATTATATGGGTGTAAGCCGCGCGGCATCCTAGATGTACTGCTGGAAAATTGGCAGGAGGGACCTTCACCGAGCAAAAATGAAATCCAATACGTTACTGACCTGCGTGCAAAACTCCACACACTCACACACCTAACCCAGGAGAATTTGCGGCAGGCCCAAGAATGGCAAACCCGCCTGTACGACAGGGGTACGCGCCTTAGGGAGTTTGCACCGGGAGATAAAGTACTCGTACTGTTGCACACGTTGAGCTCTAAATTGGCCACCAAGTGGCAAGGACGCTTTGAGGTCACATGGCGAGTCGGGGACATTGACTATGAGGTGAGGCGAACGGACAGGGGTGGGGTGCTACAGATTTACCACCTCAATCTGCTCAAACTCTGGAATGAGGAGGTCCCCGTGGCATTGGTGTCATTGGTTCTGGAGAAGGCGGAGCTGGTGCCAGAGGTTCAAAAAGGGGCATCGCGTACCTCTCCAGTCCCCTGTGGAGACCACCTCTCCCCGACCCAACTCACGGAGGTTGCCCAGTTGCAGACCGAATTTTCGGACGTGTTCTTGCTCCTGCCCGGCTGCACCGGCCTCATAGAACACCACATTGAGACGCCCCCGGGGGTGGTAGTGCGCAGCCGCCCTTACAGGCTGCCCGAACACAAGAAAAAGGTGGTTTGGGAAGAATTCGAGGCCATGCTTGACATGGGCATCATCAAGTAGTCCCACACTGACTGGAGCAGCCCGGTGGTCTTGGTTCCCAAGGCTGACGGGTCAGTCCGGTTCTGTGTGGACTATAGAAAAGTCAATGCAGTGTCTAAATTTGATGCGTACCCAATGCCTCGTATTGACGAGTTGCTGGATTGACTAGGCATGGCTTGTTTTTATTCGACACTGGATTTGACAAAGGGTTATTGGCAGATCCCCTTGACTCCATTATCCCGAGAGAAAACGTCCTTTTCTACACCGTTTGGCTTACACCAATTTGTCACACTTCCTTTTGGGCTGTTTGGGGCGCCCGCTACGTTCCAGCGGCTTATGGACAGGGTCCTCCGCCCCCATGCCACCTATGTGGCCGCATACTTAGACGATATTATAATCTATAGTAATGACTGGCCGCGGCATCTGCAACACCTAAGGGCCATCCTTGGGTTGCTGAGGCGAGCGGGTCTCACAGCCAACCCAAAGAAGTGTGTGATTGGGTGGGTGGAAGTACGGTATCTGGGCTTCCACTTGGGCAATGGGCAGGTGCGTCCCCAAATTAATAAGACAGCAGCGATTACGGCCTGCCCGAGGCCCAAGACCAAAAAGGGGGTGAGACAGTTCCTGGGGCTGGCTGGCTACTATCGTAGGTTTATACCTAATTATTCAGACGTCACCAGCCCGCTGACTGGTCTCACTAAAAAGGGAGCACCAGATCCGGTCCAGTGGACGGAGCAATGCCAGCAGGCTTTCTCTGAGGTAAAGGCTGCACTGTGTGGGGGGCCACTGTTGCACTCCCCTGACTTTTCTCTCCCCTTTATGTTGCAGACGGATGCATCGGACAGAGGGCTGGGGTCTGTTCTGTCCCAGGAAGGGGAGGATTACCCAGTGCTGTATATCAGCAGGAAGCTGTCAGTGCATGAGGGCCACGACAGCACGATAGAGAAGGCGTGCCTGGCCATCAAGTGGGTGGTCCTCACCCTCTGCTACTACCTGCTGGGATGCCCTTTCACCCTCTGTTCGGACCATGCGCCCCTCCAGTGGCTCCACCGCATAAAGGATGCCAACATGCAGATCACCCATTGGTATCTGGTACTCCAGCCCTTTAACTTCAAGGTGGTCCACAGGCCGGGGGCACAGATGGTCGTGGCAGACTTCCTCTCCCGTCGGGGGGGGGGAGTTGGCTGCAGGCCGGACGACTGCCCGGCCTGAGTCAGGCGGTGGGGGTATGTGGCAGCGGAGGCATGGTCAAGCGTCGGTCTGTGAATGGAGGGCGAAGTCAGGGAAGGTAAGTGGCAGAATCACTGCACCTGATGTCAGTTAACCTGTGTTTGTGTGTCTTCCCCAGTGACCGCGCCCTATAAAAGGAGAGAGAGAGCAGAGGAAGGGAGCTCTCTCCCCAATCAGACGACTTGTGTGTGTGCGTGCGTGTGTGGCTGGGAGAGTGTAAATGTCACTGAAAACTACAAAATAAAGAGTTTTTGGAAACTCAGTTCTGGCCTGCCGTACTTCTGTGCTCCACCCACCTGCTCGAAGTTCTACATCCATATTTTGGTGAAGTCACTTCATCTCATACTGAAAAAATGAGAAAAATCCAACCTTTAATTGAAAAAAAATATTCAGAGAAAAACAAATCGCTCATCAAGAAATAATTATTTTCAACAAAAACACATGTACTTTCGAAGGAAGGATCATGCCAAGGATGATACCAAGATTACACCATTAAATGAGTCAAGATGTAGGCTTCAACAGAGCTTCTCTGACTCTTTCTTGTTCTCATTTATAAGTGACAGCTCAAACTAATCCAAGTTACGAACAAGTCATGACTTCAAATTCAAGTCCTGTGGCGATGGGCAAGTGGTGAAGCAGCAGGTGTGAAAGCACTGGATGCTGTAGTCACGAACCTGCACACAGGCAGCCCAGGGCATAGGGTCACTCTCTGCTGGAACAAAGCAGCAGTGGAGTTCAGCAGTGCCCTGGGTGTCTGAGCAGCACTGTTTAGGATTTGCCCTGTTCACCTACATGGAGAAAGGGGCTAGAAAATGTGCCCCAAACATAGCCAGCGTCACTTCACCCTGGCCAGCAGACCACTGCTGGTGGGGATCGCACTCAGCGGTCGAAATACAACAAATAAGAAAATAAATAAGATAATGAAGGTACTCAACATTGACACATAGAATGTGTGCACTCTACTGGATAACATCAAAGCAGACAGGCAGGAGAGAAGTGCACTAGTTGCCAGGGAACCGGAAACTGTAGTTCGCTACAATGTGGACATAGTTGCCCTCAGTGAAACACATCTAGCGGACAAGGCCAGCTCATGGAATGGGGTGGTGGTTATACCTTCTTCTGAAATGGTCATAGCAGCACTGAACGGCAAGAGGCAGGTGTTGGATTTGCTGTAAAGTCCCACTTCACCTAGAAACTTACCAGACTCCCAGAGGGCGAGTTGTGAGGTTTTTTTTAGAAAAGCAAAGAGTGATTATTTCACAAATAATTTTCAAAGTAACAAAGGCGATATGCGTAAAACTTGGAAATTGATAAACGAGCTGAACTCACGCCAGCAAAAGCCTACAGGTATTGCAGAACTTAAAATAGATGGAGATAGCTTAACAGCCGCAGCTGATATCGTGGAGGCAATGAATACTTATTTTGTGAATACTGGTGAGAACTTGGCTCGAAAAATTCCAGATACCGACATTAAGCCAGAATCATATCTCATCCAAACTGAGAAAACCTTCTCTTTTAAAAGAATTAGTGAAACAGAAGTTCGCAAACTTATCATGAAACTTGAGAAAAATAAGGCGACTGGACTTGACAAGATCCCTTGCAAACTTTTAAAATTGACAGTGGAAATTGTATCGCCCTCATTAACTGTTATCTTTAATCACTCTATTGATAGAGCCATTTTTCCAACTGAATGGAAATATGCAAGGGTGTCTCCTATTTTTAAAAAAGGCGCCAAAACTGACCCTAGTAATTACAGACCCATTTCTGTTTTACCAGTAGTTACCAAAATATTCGAAAAAGTCATTTATAATCAATTATATGAATATCTTAACAACAATCATTTATTGAAAAATTGTCAGTCAGGGTTTCGATCACTCCATAGTACCTTAACAGCTCTTCTTGAAGCAACTAATAGTTGGTCAGTCAATATTCACGAAGGCCTTCTTAATGGTATGATTTTTATCGACCTTAAGAGGGCCTTTGACACTATAGACCACGAAATTATCATCACAAAACTAAGGTACTATGGGGTGAATAATGATAGCTTAAATTGGTTCAGGTCATACCTAAGTGAAAGGAAACAGAGATGTTTTATCAATGGACACATGTCTGACAACTGTACATTGACACGTGGTGTACCACAGGGGTCAATAATTGGCCCTCTCTTGTTCCTTTTGTATATTAATGATCTCCCACACTGCTTAGAAAATTCTACCCCCAGGATGTATGCCGATGATACGACCATTAGTTTTTCGGCCCCAAACCTTGATGACCTTGAAAAACAAATTAATGTCGAACTGACCAGTTTGAATCAATGGCTCAAGGCAAATAAATTGAGTTTGAATGTCACAAAAACAGAATTTATGATAATGGGCTCAAGGCAACGGCTAAAAGCGAGAACTAATGGTCATATAATAAATGTGAATATTGAAGGGAAAGGGATCTCGAGCGTAGATTATACAAAATCATTAGGTGTTTATATACATAAAAATTTAAATTGGGATAAAAATATCACAGGTTATGTAAAAAAATTTCCTCAGGCATTGGGGCACTTAAACGTGTGAGACCATATATCTCACTTAGTACTGCAGTAGATATCTACAAGGCATTAATCAAGCCACATTTTGATTACTGCAGTCCAGTTTGGCATAATATTAGTAACAAGCTAAATGAAAAATTACAGAAATTGCAAAATCGAGCAGCCAGAGTTATAACAAAGTCAGATTATGACATTAGGTCAGCTACCCTTAGACACCTCTTGCAGTGGGATGACATCTTCACTAGAAGAGAAAAGCATCTTGGGGTGGCAATGTTTAAAATGCTGCATGGTCTCTTTCCTGTGTACCTAAGAGATATGTTTCATACTTGTGACTCAAAATATAATTTTAGAAATAATGAAAATAAGTTAACACTTCCACTTCCAAAAACAAACTATGGGAAACATAGTTTTAGTTATTATGGAGCAAAGATATGGAATAATTTGCCTAGCAAAATGCGAAGTGCTAACTCGCTTTCTATTTTTAAGTAAAGTCTTGATAAATATTTCCCGAAAACGGGCTCACACACGGCAATCATGGAAACCAGTGTCATGTAAACTTTTGTTTTTGTTTGTATGTACCACTGATGATTTTACCGTGTTTTAAATAAAGTGTATGTATGTATGTATGGGCATCAATGATCACCTGATGACACTTCAGCTCCCATTTGGAGGCAAGAAGAAAACAATGTTGATGAGTGCTTATGCTCCTATAATAGATGAAACGCATTGCTGAGGCCCAGAAGAAACGAGCTGCACGGAAGGCTCAAACTATCGCCACCCCCACTACAGCACCTACCCATGTGTGCCCAACATGTAGGCATACCTTCAAACCTCAGATTGGCCTCAACAGTCACCTCTGGACCACAAACACCACCCACCAAATTGAAGCCATGGTCATCTTCGATCCTGAAGAATGAACATCATCATCATTACCTACCACCAATACAGAGCTTTTTAAAACATACATGCATCAGCCATAACATTAAAACCACCTGTCTAATTTTGTGTAGGTCCCCCTTCTGGCACCAAAACAGCTCTAATGCATCGAGGCCTGGACTTCACAAAACCTCTGAAAGTGTGCTGTTGTATCTGGCACCATGATGTCAGCAGCAGATCCTTTAAGTCCTGTAAATTGTAGGTGGGCTTCCATGGATCACACTTGTTTGTCCTGGACAAACAAGTCTGCACAGATGCTTGATCAGATTGAGGTCTGGAAAATTTTGAGGCCAAGTCAACACCTTGAACTCTTTGTCATGTTCCTGAACAATGTTTGCAGTGTGTCAGGGCACATTATCCTACTGAAAGAGACCACTGGTATTAGGGAATACCACTGCCATGAAGGGATGAACTTGTTCTGCAGCAATGTTTAGGTAGGTGATATGTGTCAAAGTAACACCCATATGAATCCCAGGACTCAAGGTTTCCTGGCAGAACATTGCCCAGATTGGGTTTAAATAATACAGACCACCTCCACCAGCTTGCCTTCTTCCCATACTGCATCCTGGTGCCATCTCTTCCCCACATGCACCCAGACATCCACATGATGTAAAAGAAAATGTGGTTCATCAGACGAGGCCACCAACTTCCATTGCCCCATGGTCCAGTTCTGAGGCTCACATGCCCATTGTAGGCACTTTTGGCAGTGTACAGGGGTCAGCATGGGCACTCTGATTGGTTTGCAGCTATGCAGCTTCATACGCAACAAGCTGTGATGCACTGTGTGTTCTGACACCTTTTTATCATAGCCAGCATTCACTTTTTCAGTAATTTGTGCTACAGTAGCTCTTCTGTGGAATCGGACCAGACGCAGTAGCCTTCGCTTCCCACGTGCACCAATGAGCCTTGGGTGCCCATGACCCTACCAGTTACCCTTCCTTGGACAAAGTTTGGTAGGTACTAACCACTGAATACCAGGAACACCCTTCAAGACCTGCTGTTTTGGAGATACTCTGACTCAGTCATCTGCCATCACATAATGTACGCATCACTCAGATCCTTACTCTTGCTCATTTTTCCTTCTTCCAAAACATCAACTTCAAGAACTAACTGTTCACTTGCTGCCTACTATGTCCCCACCCTTGATAGGTGCCATTGCAATGAGATAATCAATGTTATTAACTTCACCTGTCAGTGGTTTGAAATGTTACAGCTAAATCGTGTATGGCATTAATGTGGTTTCTCTTCATGGCAGCACTCAACTTTTCCAGGTCTCCTGGCTTGAGCAGTGAAAGAAAGGAATCCATTGTGTATTGTAAAGCCTCAGCCACCATCATGCTGTGTGCGAAAGCTGTAATTTGCATTAATGATATTGTATCTTTGCTTCTGTGGGTTATTTGGCATGAATGATTGGTGTTTTGCTGTGTTTCTTTGTGCTCCTCTTGCTTGGTTGCCTGGCATCCCACTGAGAATGATGTTTTGATCTGGCACAGGAAAATCTGTGATCTTCTTACTCACAGTAATATCCTACAGCTTATTCAGTCTTTGAAAATAAAAACTTTTTTTTCTGGTCCTGTACAGATGATTTTGAGAACTTCAATGTTTCCACCCTGGAGATATATACAAGCATGTTTTTCAGGCATTTTAACATCACCATTGAGCTCATTGATGAATCCAAATCAAGGTTTTTTATTTATAAATTATATAAATTTATATTAATAAGTGACGTGTAAGTGGTTACAGAAGACTTGAATCACAATTTATGAAGTTGTGACTGGAAATAATGGGTTATTATGACCATAATATTAAGTCAAAATAATGAGATAATGTTTTGAAATAATGAGATAATATCTCAAAAATGTCTCATTACTGTGATTGGATGTAAGACTTCCTGCTTCAAATGCAACCCATAACATGACTCATTGATAATTTGTCATTTTTAATTTTATTTATTTGTTTATTACTGTTAGCAGCTGTCACCCCTCCCTGCCCTCCTTCACACACATTGGTCTGGTCCTGGTCTTGACATGGTCTCGCCCTGCCTTGGTCTTGGTCTTGACTTGGTCTCAACCCCTCAAGGTCTTGGTCTTGTCTTGGTCATTACTTGATTTTGATATAGACGACCTTGACTACTGTCCAATTTGGTTGAGTCTGTGCCCACTGTAGCCTCAGATTCCTGTTCTTGACTGATAGGAGCGAAACCTGATGTGGTCTTTTGCTGTTGTAGCCCGTCTTCCACAAGGTTCAAAGTTCTGAGATGCTTTTCAGCTTACTACAGTTGTAAAGTGTGATTATTTGAGTTACAGTCACCTTCCTGTCAGCTCAAACGAGTCTGGCTGTTCTCCTTTGAGTTCTCTCATCAACAATGTGTATAAATGTTAATGATTTTTTGGTTTTTGCACCATCCTGTGTAAACTCATTTGTGTCATATGTGAAAATCCTAGACGATCAACAGATTCTGAAATAGTCAAACCAGCCCATCTGGCACGAGGAACCATGCCATGGTCAAAGTCACAGAGATCACACTTTCCCCCATTCTGATGTTTGGTAAAAGTCTTGGTGAAACTAGAACATTTATTTGTTTGTTTGGGGTTTTTTTTGGATGAAAGACATGGTTATAGTGTCAATTATTTGACTTGCTAATGATAAATTAAATGATTAGCATGTTTCAACTGGAAGAAAATATCAGTCTGTCATGATCCGCCCTGGACTTCCACTCCGGAGATTTATTATCTCCCAGCTCAGCGCAATCCGGATCCGGAACGGGACTTCCATCTTACCGGGATTCACTTCCTGGTCTGCTCTGATGTGCATAAATAAGCCATTCTCAGAAGGGGGCTTTGCCAGAACGTCTTGTCTGTTTTTCACGTCATCTCTGTGCCATTATTGCTTCCTGGATTTTTGCTCTCTGTTTTGCCTAGTCTTTGCCACAGTTTTTTTGCACTCATGTTTTGTCTTTTCTTTGTGTTTTGTGCCATGTTTTTTGTCTCCAGTTTTTGTCAGGACTATTTTTCATGTTTTTTCATACCAGTGTTTTGTCTTTGCCTAACTCGTTTTTGTCTGGACTATTTTGTTCATTTACTTTTTTGGACTTCTTCAGTTAAATCTTTTTTTATTCATTGGATTTTCTGGTTTGTGTTTCTACTTTTGGATCCTAACTCACCACATCTCGTTATACATAACAGTACATTCTGGCCCCCCAGCAGGGGCGGGATTCTTCTTCATGGAGAAGAAAGTCGCTCCGCCCCTGTATTGACTATCGAGGTCTCAACGCCATCACAGTCAAGAACTGCTACCCAGTACCGCTCATGACTACAGCCTTAGAACTACTCCAGGGAGCTAAGGTGCTCACCAAACTGGACTTATGCAATGCCTATCACCTAGTTAGGATCAGGGAAGGGGACGAGTGGAAGACGGCCTTCAACACCACCACAGGCCACTATGAGTACCTCATAGTCCCTTTCGGTGTTGGTTAATGATGTCTTGAGGGACTTTCTTAACACCTTTGTCTTTGTTTACCTGGACGATATCTTGATTTTCTCTCGCTCCCTGGAGGAACATCAGGGTCACGTCCGACAGGTTCTTCAATACCTGCTGGAGAATAAGCTGTTCGTTAAGGCAGAGAAGAGCAAGTTCCGCCAAGGCTCTGTCTCATTCCTGGGGTTCATCATTTCACCAGCCAAGATCCAGATGGACCCTCTCAAGCTGGAGGCAGTCACTGACTGGCCCACCCCATCTTCGAGACGAGAGCTCCAGCGCTTCCTGGGGTTCACCAACTTTTACAGGCGTTTCATCCGTAACTTCAGCACGGTGGCCGGACCTCTCTCAACCCTGACCTCGACCAAGATCAAGTTCAAGTGGGGGGAGGAAGCAGAGAAAGCCTTTTCCAGTCTCAAGCACAGGTTTACCACAGCACCCATTCTCACCATATCCGATTCTACCAAGCAGTTTATCATCGAGGTCGACACCTCCGAGTCAGGGGTCAGAGCCATCCTATCCCAGAGGGTCAACGACAACAAGGTCCACCCATGCTCCTTCTTCTCCTGCCGGCTATCCCCAGCTGAACAAAACTACGACATCAGCGACTGAGAACTACTGGCCATGAAACTAGCCTTGGAGAAGTGGAGGCACTGGCTCGAGGGGTCTGACCTCCCATTCCTAGTCTGAACCGACCATAAAAACCTGGAGTACCTCAAGTCTGCCAAATGTCTCAACTCCCGTCAAGTCTGTTGGTCTCTCTTCTTCTCCCAATTCAACTTCATGCTCTCCTACTGCCCAGGCTCCAAGAATGGCAAACCCGACGCTCTGTCCAGGATGTTCTCTTCCCACCAAGAGGAGTCCAAGCCACCCGAGACTATCCTTCCTCCACGCTGTCTGGTGGGAGTTGCAATTCTAGAGGTTGAGACGCTCGTGCAGAAGGCCCTGGAGCAGGACGCTGGTGAGGGTAACTCCAACAATATTCCTCACAACCATCTGTTTGTTCCCTGTCATGTGCGAACTCAGGTGCTGCAGTGGGGTCACGGTTCCAAGCTGGCCTGTCATCCAGGAGCAGCCCAAACCCTGGCTCTCATCCAACAGTGCTTTTGGTGGCCATCCATTAAGGAAGACATCCAGGAGTTCATGGCAGCCTGCAACACATGCTCCCGGAACAAGACAGCCAATCGACCCCCTGCCGGCTTACTAAGACCCCTTCCTACTCCACATCGACCTTGGTCACACATCGCCCTGGACTTCATCACAGGACTCCCCAACTCAGGTGGCAACACATGCATCCTCACTGTCATTGACCATTTTTCTAAGACTGTCCATTTCATTCCTCTGCCCAAGCTCCCCTCAGCCAAAGAGACTGCAGAACTACTCCTCCACCACGTTTTCCGCCTACATGGTTTGCCTACCGATATAGTTTCTGACCGGGGTCCTCAGTTCACTGCACAGTTCTGGAGTGCCTTCTGCAAACTCATTGGGGCCACCTGTAGTCTCTCCTCAGGCTTCCACCCACAGACCAACGGCCAGGCAGAACGGGCTAACCAGGCTTTGGAGGTTGCACTCAGGTGCATGGCTTCCAGGGATGCCAGTTCTTGGAGCAAGTACCTACCTTGGATCAAATACGCACAACACTCTCCCTTTCTCTGCCACAGGTCTCTCTCCATTCCAGTGCTCACTAGGGTACCAACCACCACTGTTCCCCAGCCAGGAGGAGGAGGTCACCGTACCATCAGCCCAGGCCTTTATACGCCGCTGCAGGAGGACATGGGCATAGGCCCGGAGTAGACTCATTCACTCCGCACTCGCATCCAAGAAGCAGGCCGACAAACATCGCTCCAAGGCACCCACCTACCGAGTGGGTCAACGAGTTATGCTCTCCATGCATCACCTGCCACTTGGGGTCATCTCTCGCAAGCTGGCACCCAGGTTTCTTGGACTCTTCCTCATCAAGAAGGTAATCAACCCATGTTCTCTTAGACTGGCATTACCACTCACCATGCGACGTGTTCACCCTACCTTTCATGTATCACAGCTTAAACCTTTGCTTATTATTATTATTATTATTAATAATAATAATAATAATAATAATAGAACAATTAATGAGCTTAGGGCCACATGTCTTACTTTGAAAATGCCGACACTGATTTTACAGACGAGGCTGCGCCGCCAAGGGCGGCAGGCTCTAGTGCTCCTCTTGCAACAAAAAACGATGAATTCACCCAGTCAGAAAAGGATGAAATGAGTGATGCTTTTAAATCCCTGGCTGAAGACTTTAGTACTGCCGAGAAAACAGCGGCCACCCCAAACAGTGATCAAGCCAAGATCATAAACAGTCTGCTTAAAGATAAGCTGCCTAAAGAAAAGTTGTCGGAACTCCAAAGCACCCCCTGGTATGCAGATATCTTAAAGGGATCTTTAACGAAGTGAAACCAGTTCCTAAGTACAACAACATCTGGCTGGTGGACCAAGTCCTTGATTACCTGAATGGTTTGTGGCCTCTAAACAAGATCACCAGGAAGGAACAGACTCTAATCTTGAGCATGTTGATTGCACTAATCACAGGTCAGAGGTGTCAAACACTAACATTCCTCGACAATTCAGATGATTACATGCAAAAAGATGACATCTGTTACAACTTTGCACTGACAGAGCACATTAAGCAGGACAGACCAGGCAAGATATTTGGGAGTCTGCAACTCTACAAATGTACTGTTGGAGAACTGGGCATGTATGAGACTCTAGATTGCTGTCTTTAAACAACTGCACATCTCAGGTCATCCACAAAACTCCTTGTCTCTGATGTTAAACCTCACAATGCAGTTACGCTTTCCACTGTCGGCCAATGGATTAAAACTACATGCTTAACCAAGCTGGTGTCAATACAGCAGGGTTCTCAGCACATAGTACCAGGTGTGCTTCGACAAGCAAGGCATGTGCATCTATATCTGCTGATGTTATCATTGCTACTGCAGGCTGGAAGGAGGAATCCACATTCTGGAAATTCTATGATAAACCGGTTGCCATTCCTAATCAAATGAGTCTAGCAGTGCTGGAGTGAAGTATTGCTATTATTACAAACTGCAATTGACTAAAGTATGAGTGCATGAGTGAATTGCTGGGATAATAAACAAACTGTAATGAATCTTTCCACTCATGCAATTAAACATAGTTGTTTTGGTCATATGGCATTTTGTGGTCCGTCTGATTTAGTCTCATGTTAACCCAGATGTACATAATGATTTGGTAGAATTGAAAATTAAACAAGACTTATCTGGTAATTTGAAGTTTGAAGATAATTTTGTTAAATCGTTCGTAGTCCAGTAGGGTGAACATGCCCATTCAACACCCTTTCCACCCATACAGGGGTCTCATTGCTGGGTTGCATATGATGTCACGTCCGGTTTCCTCCATCACAGAGTCATGCACATGGAGGGCAAACAGCTGATTACACAACAAGAGACTCAGAGAGGCAACACTGCAATTCGCAAACAAAATGCCACTTTGCTGCTGTGTATTTTGCTGCTTGAATTGCTCAAACAGAGAAATAGGGAAAAGTTTCTTCAGGGCACCTAAAGAAGTGAGTCATAAAGGTACTAAAGTGAGAGAACTTGTGAAATCCTGTCAAGAGAAATGGCTCTTGAACCTTCCTCTTTCTTCGAGTGGAGCTCAATTGGACCACGCTCGCGTTTGCACTGATCACTTCGTTAAAGATTTGTATGAACGTTAAGCCCCTTTTAAGGGTTTCTTTAAACTTATGTGGATCAGAATTTCCTCATGTGCTTTGATTTTCTTGAACACTTTTGGCATAAACTTCGACAAAAACTTGACAATGTTTTGTTTACGTTTGTCATGTTGAGTTGCTAGGTTGCAATCTCTTCCCTTTATCCACTTGAAATATTACAAAAATTCGTCCAGGACATATTAAACACGAGACAGATTTTCATAGTTATGTGATACATTTTCCAGAAACTTCAGTTTTTGGAGCTTTTCTACTAGTTTTGAGCATGTTTTCACCGTCGGTGCATGTGCTCACTTTCTAACATGAAAAAAAACAGGATGCCAACCAAACATTGTTTACACGCAACTTCAAGAACAAGCATGATAAGTTGTGCTGAACAAGGCATTACAACAGTACTTACCCTGGCAAATATCAGTTGTAGATTTCCTTCTAACACTTTTTTTACACCGGGCGGCATGGTGGTGTAGTGGTTAGCGCTGTCGCCTCACAGCAAGAAGGTCCTGGGTTCGAGCCCCGTGGCCGGCGAGGGCCTTTCTGTGCGGAGTTTGCATGTTCTCCCCGTGTCCGCGTGGGTTTCCTCCGGGTGCTCCGGTTTCCCCCACAGTCCAAAGACATGCAGGTTAGGTTAACTGGTGACTCTAAATTGAGCGTAGGTGTGAATGTGAGTGTGAATGGTTGTCTGTGTCTATGTGTCAGCCCTGTGATGACCTGGCGACTTGTCCAGGGTGTACCCCGCCTTTCGCCCGTAGTCAGCTGGGATAGGCTCCAGCTTGCCTGCGACCCTGTAGAAGGATAAAGCGGCTACAGATAATGAGATGAGATGAGACTTTTTTTACACCCAGATCATAGAACCAGCCACTGGTGAAAAAGTTGAGCCTCCATGCTCTTGTGGTTCTTGACCTGTTTGCATGTGTAGAACGACGTCTGTGCGACCAAGCAGTTTGAAATGGCTACTTCTGTTACAGCCGGTAATTCTTTAAAATCGTAGGAAAAATCTTTCTTCTTGAGTGTATAGGGATCTATATTTTCACGTTTTGATATTTTTTGCCAATATCTAGCTTGAATATCAGATTCTAAAGTCTTGTAATAATCTGACAACTCAATTCAGATTGCAACCTGACCAGCAAAATGCTTTTTTTTTTCCATTTTTGAAGTTCTTTATTTGAAAAATGCACCTAGCTTATCATGAAAGACACTGTTGCTGTGTTTAAAATGTCTTTAACTTTTATTGTATTTACAGATTTCTAAATTTCAATACAAAGGTCACCACTATCGTAAAACCCTTCAACAGCAGGTGAAAGCCCTTCGTGATGATAATATAGATTTAAAGTGAACTGAGTCATGGTCTGTTATAAACCTGGAAACACAATTATCAGCAAATTGTCTGCCATCTTCACAGGATCTTCAAGTGTCTGTTTTGTGCCATAATAGGGTTCTTTCAGACACACATTTCAAAAGAGCTACAGGAAAAGCTTTTTTTTTTTTTTGAGCTAGTGCTGAAAGGGAAGCAAATAGAAAGACTCAGTCCATAACAAGGATTGCAGTTTCACAAGAACTTTAATACTTTCTCCATGAAGATGCTTTCATGTGCAACTGTACAGTAGTGTATATAGTGTCTTGCAAAAGTATTCATCACTTGCAAAAGTGTTTGTCCTGTTATGTCACATTACAAGCTGGAATAATAGCAGTAGTGTCTTCTTCTTCGGCAGTCCATCGAGGTCGATGATGACTGTTATACTGAGAGGTTTTTATGGCCTGCAAGGCCAGCATGTGAATGGCAGAGCCGTCCACACAGGTTGCCTGTGTATCCCCTTGCAGCGGGGTTGTGTCGTCTGTCATGCGCTCTTTGGTAGTCCTGCTGATGCTTTTCTTCTATGCTTTTGATGGATCTCCTCACCGATGTTCTCCACTTTCTTCTGTCGGAGGCAGCTTGCTCCCAGGTGTCAGGGTTGATGTCAGCATTCTTCATGTGTCTCTTTAGTACATCCTTAAAGCGGAGCTTCTGTCCTCCATGCTTCCTCCTTCCTTCGGAGAGCTCTCCATAGAAAACAGCTTTAGGGAGTCTGGAGTCTGGCATGCGTCGTACATGCCCAGCCCAACGAAGCTGTGATGCTGTAATGAGTGCCTCAACACTAGGAGTCTGGGCTCTCCTCAACACTTCAATGTCGGGTACTCTATCTTGCCAGCATATTCCCAGGATTTGACGCAGGTGCCGCAGTTGTGTTCTGGTGAGTTTCTTGATATGCCTTCGGTAGAGGATCATGCACTCTGTGGAATACAGAAGGGCTGGCAGGATGGCTGCATTGTATACCTTTATTTTGGTCATCCTTTTGATGTCATGTCTTGACCATAGGCACTTGTATAGTGAGTCGAAAACTTTGCATGCAGCTTGAATCCGTCTGTCCACTTCCAGGTCTGAGGAGTTAGTGTTGGTGACCGCACTGCCAAAATATACAAAATTCTCTACTTTGGTTAGTGTCTTCCCATTCACAAGAACATCTGGGGATGGTGGTGGTTCTTCTATGGGAGGTTGGTAAAGAAGTTCTGTTTTGGACACATTGCTTGTCAGGCCAAACAAAGTGGAAGTGGTGGCAAAGCGATCCGCAATCTCTTGGATTTCTTCAGCATTGGTTGACACCAGAACAGAGTCATCAGCATAAAGTAGCTCTCTCACACATATTTCTCTTGTCTTGGTAGAGGACTTTAGTCGAGCAAGATTGAAGAGCTTGCCATCAGACCTTGTCCGTATATAGACACT
Source organism: Neoarius graeffei (assembly GCF_027579695.1). Lineage (NCBI taxonomy): Eukaryota > Metazoa > Chordata > Actinopteri > Siluriformes > Ariidae > Neoarius > Neoarius graeffei. Next base: position 56,704,307 of record NC_083592.1, read on the forward strand.
GTTGCTGAGGTTGGTTCCCATTGTTTCTAGGACTGCTGCCAGGTAAAGAGTAAAAAGTGTCGGGGCTAGCACGCACCCTTGCTTGATGCCATGGTTGATAGTAAATGCATCGCTGATGTCACCACCGATTGAGACTTTGCCTGACATGCCTTCATGGAAGTCTTTGATGATTCTCACAATCTTGTCTGGACAGCCATATAGTTCCAGGACCTTCCAGAGTGTCTCTCTATCCACGGTGTCGAACGCCTTAGAGAAATCTACAAAGACGACATACAGGGCTTGTTGCTGTTCAATGGCTTTTAGTGTAGTCTCAAATCAAGACACAGTTTTCTACATTCCACTACAGCACTTAATGGCAGCGCTCACAATCAAAGGTTGACTATGTGGACAGACCACCTCCAGACAGCTCCTCACAAACTGAACCTGAGCCCCAGCGAATGCCTCCCCCCAGGAATTAATGAGGCATGGCCGATATGGTCATGCCTAAACCGTCTTAGAACTGAAACCAGACGATGTGGAGTCCTGATGAAGAAATGGGGATATAACAGAGATGAACAAACATGTGACTGTGGAGCAGAGCAGATGATGAAACACCAACTTATCTGCCCGCAACTACCAGAGCGATGCACACAGGAGGACCTTGAAGTTCACACACACACACACACACACACACACACACACACACACACACCGGCAGGAGCCTGTGCACAACACTGGGCCGGAGTAATATAGCCAGCGTGGTGACATGAGATGAGATGACAAGCTGGAATTAAAATTAAAGTTCCCAACCTACAACAAACCGGAACCAAACATTGTGGAAATCCTTCATTATCCAGGAAATCCTTAAAGATTTTCCCCCCTAAAGAAACCTTGTTCAGCTGATATTTGTGATTTTTATGCCATTTCTATCCTTTTTTTTTTTTTTTCAATCTTCCCAATACGTGGTATACATGAGTGGCCAAGTTGGCACCAAAATCAGTAAAAACCACTAAAATTTGAATATCTTCAAATATATACAGTATTGTGCAAAAGTCTTAGGCCCCCTATTGTTTTTTTTCATACAAACTTTATCGATTTCTATTTTTTTACTTCTACATTATCAAGTCAGTACAAAACATTTTAGAGTTCCAAACGTTCATTTTTTTTTCCAGTACAAAATTAAACGTTACAGAAAAATAATGTTTGTTTCTGAGCAGCATATTCCATAAGACAGCACTTTTCAGATTAAAAAAAGAAAACATAATGAAGGCTGCTGGGTTTTGGTGTAAAATGAAGAGAGTGTGATAGTCAAAGTGTCCAGAAGAACTGTGGCTGGTTCTGTAAGATGCTCAGGAAAACCTACAGCTCATTTCTGCATAAAACCGCACTCACTGGACCTGAGATGGATATTTTTCTTTAAAGCAAAGGGTCGTCTCACACCAAATATTGACTTTGTTTCATTTATTATGGCTTACTGATTACTGTTTATAATATTTTTTTAAATGTTGAAACATTTAATTTCATTATTTTTAAGCCATTTTTGGTCAACAGCATTTCTTTATATGTGCCTAAGACTTTTGCACAGGACTGTATAATATTGCAATAAAAGGGGGGGGGGGGGTATGGGTAATGAGTACTGTGACATCAAAACTGATAAAGTGTTTATTATGTCAGGGAGGTTTATCTGGGAAACTGTTACATACAGTCATGTCAACTGTATATCAAGTATTCAGACCCAGATAAATGGATTGATTGTTCAGATCCATTTTTCTTGCTTATATCGTACTTCATACCATGCATCAGAAACCTTACCTGCGTCAAACGCATAGCTATTTTTAACAACTTGTGTAATGAGTGCTGGAAGTGTACGTAGTGGCCTTTGTTAGCGTCTGTGTTGTATCCTATCGGTTACAGCAGGTTGTAATATGAGTAAATACCTTGTAATTACTGATGAAACTGAATACAGTCCTGATGAAATAAATGATGGTATGCATGGCAAGACTTGGACTTGACATTGAAAAGAAGCTCCACAAAGAAGAAGGAGAAAGCACAGAACCACCTGGCTTTCATTCTGGTAAAAGAATAAAAGAACGGCCAGAAAAGGTAATTCTGCCAGAGTGCATCATTGTACTGTGATCTTTGTGTTGAATGAAATGGCTCATCAGTATACTTTCATATGCATGTCTTGCCTTGATGGTTTTGATGAGCTATGAATCTCTTTGTAGTAGAGCAGAGTGGAAGCTAAGAGGCTGTCCACACGGCAACGAATTCAGGTGAATCTGATAAAATTGTTTATCGTTTCAGCCTGGCGTCCACATGGCACCGGCGTTTTGGGTGCCCCAAAACGAGAACGGGTTCCAGAGTGGAAAAATCAGGCAACGGCGCCGTTGCGAAGTTGTCTGGATGAGTAGAACGGATTTGTTTACGATGATGTCACAACCACATGACTAGAACAAGCAGCACTCTCGCTGTTTTGTATGAACCACTGCATTGCATTCACTTTTGTATACAGCTTTTCTTTTAAATAAACAAGTAACTGAACCGGGGCGGCACGGTGGTGTAGTGGTTAGCACTGTCGCCTCACAGCAAGAAGGTCCGGGTTCGAGCCCCGTGGCCGGCGAGGGCCTTTCTGTGCGGAGTTTGCATGTTCTCCCCGTGTCCGCGTGGGTTTCCTCTGGGTGCTCCGGTTTCCCCCACAGTCCAAAGACATGCAGGTTAGGTTAACTGGTGACTCTAAATTGAGCGTAGGTGTGAATGTGAGTGTGAATGGTTGTCTGTGTCTATGTGTCAGCCCTGTGATGACCTGGCGACTTGTCCAGGGTGTACCCCGCCTTTCGCCCGTAGTCAGCTGGGATAGGCTCCAGCTTGCCTGCGACCCTGTAGAACAGGATAAAGCAGCTAGAGATGATGAGATGAGATGAGTAACTGAACCATTTCTTGAATTTCTTTTTTTTTATTGGATAAGACTGCTTTTCAAAATGTTCACACACAATATAAAAAGTTATATAAATTATATAAAAATGCTTTTCAAAATGTTCACACACAATAAGAAAATTAAGTTATATAAAACTATGCACACTAATAAAACTAATTTGTACACACAGAAGGCACGATTTCCTCGCGTAGTCGCAGCCATCTTCTTCTTGTTGTTGTGTGTTTGTTCCTGTGAGTGCTTCACGCCGGGTAGAAGAAGGGGTTTATGCGCATGCGTCCTACTTCTTCTATTGTTCTGGTGTCTCCGATGGGACCGTCTTACAGCGCACGTAGAGGTGTGGCATGTGTATCGCATCGTTTTCAGCAAGCGTTGCGTTGCCATATGTACCTGATATTTTACTGATCCGTTGCCCATGTGGATGCGATTTTTTTTTTTTAAATAAAATCTCGTTGCTGTTGTTGTGTGGATGTAGCCTAAGTGGTCAATTTTCTGTGCTACAACATCAGCTATCAATGACAGCAGGTCCTGCACTGCAAAAACTGTTGCCTAGATCTGACTCAATAAAAATATGGCAGCATTTTCCAACCACTTTTTTGTAAGTTTAGTCAACTAATGGTATTTTTGAGTAAGGAGAACTTAATAATATGCATTTCGATGTATGCAAAAAGATTAAGTTGCGTTTACAGAAAAAGCCAAGAAATTGAGTAAAATCAATGTAAAAAACATCAGCATATTAAACACACAAGACTTAATTAAAATAAGTAACATTTAAATGAAAAAATAATTTCTGTACTCTATTTTATTAATTTTGACCAATTCACCCTTTCTTTGTTTTATTATTATTATTATTATTCATATGCACACTTCAAGCACAGTGAAATTCATCCTCTGCATTTAACCCATCTGAAGCAGTGAACACACACACACTCAGAGCAGTGGGCAGCCACACCAGAGCGCCCGGGGAGCAGTCAGGGGTTCGGTACCTCGCTCAAGGGCACCTCAGCCCAAGGCCGCCCCACGTCAACCTAACTGCATGTCTTTGGACCGTGGGGGAAACCGGAGCACCTGGAGGAAACCCACGCAGACACGGGGAGAACATGCAAACTCCACACAGAAAGGCCCTCGCCGGCCACTGGGCTCGAACCTGGAACCTTCTTGCTGTGAGGCGACCGTGCTAACCACTACACCACCGTGCCACCCATGAAAATGGAAACTGCTTAAAATAATTAGTTAGCATAATAATAAAAAAATCAAGACATATCAAATTCCAACCTTTATTAAATCATTGCCATATCAAAACAGTGGCAATGAGCTGGACAGTATGAACAGTCAACATCCATATTTAGTGCATAGAATGCATGACCTCAACTTTTTAAAGTGCAGCGTAGAATACCTTCACAGTACAGTTTTCTTTCTTTAACCATATATATATTATTAAAACATTTTCACAAGCCATATCCAAACCGTGTCAATAAGCTGGACAGTATTAGCAGTCAAGAACATCAGTATTTAGTGCATACAAGAATGCATGACCTCAGATTATTATGTGCTGCTTAGTAGAACATTCAGAGTACAGTTTTTTTTACTGTGTACATCATATTAAAGCATCTTAACTTAAACAACTCACAGATCCACATTCAGGAACATTCGACAGTGAAGCCTGCCTACCCGGGCTTGTTCTTCCGTTGCTGCAGTTGGGCAGGTCGTGATGTTTTACATCTGATATAAACGTTTAAACTGAGTTTTGTTAAATCAATTTATGTTGAAGTCTAATAAAATGAATTTTATCACATAAAAAAGTAAGTTACGAAAATATTCACACTTTTTACTTAAAGATAAATCATAAAACTAAAAAAAATAAATAAATTGATTTATTGGAATAAATATACTTTTAAAATAAAGTAAAATGGACAATACCACTGAAAGACTTCTTACAGTGTGTTTGTGAACTTTTGACAGCCCTAAGTTGCATCCTATTACCGTAGTACGGCCATCAGGTTAAAAAAAAAAAAATATATATATATATATATATATATATATATATATATATATATATATATATATAAAATGAAGTAATTATCAAGGCACTTAAAGCTAGATGACCTTTCGATTTCATAAAATCAGTGAAATTTAGTTCCATCTGAAATGTGGTCATTGTGATTTTTATTTCTGTAATATTTCACAAAACATCAGGCCATTCTGTGGCTGGGAAGTTATTTAATTTGAGGGGATTAAAGCAAATAATGTGCAAAAAATCTCTCGCTTTGCGCAGTCAAGCAGACAGAGGAAGTCCATGTGTACATGCACAGGTTTACCTTTTGACTGTGCACTGGTGTAGTGGTTAGCACTGTCGCCTCACAGCAAGAAAGTTCTGGGTTTGAGCCCAATGGCCGGCGAGGACCTTTCTGTGTGGAGTTTGCATGTTCTTCCCATGTCAGCGTGGGTTTCCTCCGGGTGCTCCGGTTTCCCCCACAGATCAAAGACATGCAGTTAGGTTAATGTGGGGCAGGCTTGGGCTGAAGTGCCCTTGAGCAATGTACTTAACCCCTGACTGCTCCCCGGGCGCTGTAGTGTGGCTGCCCACTGCTCTGGGTGCGTATTCACTGCTTCAGATGGGTTAAATGCAAAGAATGAATATCACTGTGCTTGAAGTGTGCATGTGACAAATAAAGGTTTCTTCTTTCTTCTAATAATAATCTTTTTAAGGGATTTTTTGAAGTCATTGATCACCGTTCTTGATAATTGTTAGTGATTGACACCTAAGTGAGGCTCATTAAGCCTTTGTTGACTACAGACTTGATTACTTATTGTTTGTATCTGGGGAAGAGTAAAGCATGGCTCAGTGATTTTTTTTCGAAGACTCAGACTCCTTGTCATTAAAGGCAGGGACACAAACTTAGTTCGTTATATGCAAGAGTTTACTGGTTACACAATTGCACTTTTTGACCATATAGTACGCATATCAGACGATCGCTGGCTGTGGTATGAAAGTTGTCCATGCAGATGCTCATCTAAGTTTCCAAATCTGTCATTGCTTCACTCTTTGTTAGGACTTGGACTATCTGGGCCTCTAGAGGCCGCTATTATTTCCTTTTGTTGTTATGTTTGTTTTGACTGCTAGAGGCCGCTATTGTTTCTGTGTGTTGTGTTTTGTTTTGACAGCCATGTGCCTTTTGTTTTTCCATGTGCCTTGTGCCCCGCCTAGTCCTCATTATTGTCACCTGTGTTCTATTTAGTTTTGTGTATTTATACTCCCTCAGTTTGGCCTCTAGTCACAGAGTCTTTGTGCTGTGATGGTTATCATTAGCAACCTCTGTTCCGTGGTCCTTGCCTATGTCTTTGTGGTTTTTTGGTACTTTGCTTTCTTGTGGACTTTTTGGACTTTGTATTTACCGTTTTGGATCTTCTGGGCATTTGTTTTTTTGCCCCTCCTTTTTGATTTTTGGCTTTTGTTTTGGCTTTGAACTTTTGGATTTTTATTTCTTATTTTTGCCCGTGTATCTTCTGAGCGTTTGGATTATACTTTTGTTTTTGCCTTGGATTTTGAACATTGTAAATAAACTGTTTTTTTCTACACTACTTTTGCCTCACTCCTCTACACTTGCGTCATTCCCCTGGTGGCCTAGTGGGGATTTGCTGGATTACTACACCAGTGACCTGGGTTTGATTCCCAGCAAAACCTTAACACTCTTGAATATTTTCTATCATTAAAAAGCTCATAATCTCTGCTGTCCAAATAAATGTATCTAGTTAAGATCTTTTCAGTACTTTGGGAGTAACGGCAGGTTGAAGTTGGTACAATGGAGTATAAACTCTGCTCATATGATGTCGGGAAACTGCCGGCGCTTTCTGAGTCACAGGAAAGCAGTCAGGCTCTCTCTCTCCCCTGATCGGCTTCCCACTGGATTACTCGTGAATATCAATCAGATCACTTTTATAGGGATGTTCTCTTGCTCTCACTGTTTCTGATGAAGGATTCAGCAAAATTTTCCCTCTGTTAGTTTTGATGTTATGATTCACGGGAGACTTTGAAGTGAGTTTTCATAGCTTTACCTACTTATTTTTTCAAGTCAAACTGATTCTTGTAAATAAATAACTATTTTAGAATATAACTGGAGTTGTTTGATGAAAAATATTGAGATCTAAGTGGTTGGAATGACTTACTCACTCACTAACTATCTGGTTTAATGTCACATTTTCCACTTCCTAGTGAGTCTGACGTTGCATGGCGACGTAATGCCCTCTTCCATACTTGTTGCTCCTTAGCATCAACAGCTCTGAGACCTGACACTTTGAGATCCTTTATCACACACTCACCCCAGGTCTTAGGGGGTCTACCCCCTTCTTATTTCCTCTCACTTGGAAATCCAAAATCTGCCCCGTCCACCCATTGCTTCTCTGTACATGACCGTACCACATTAAGAACCTCAGCTGGAGAGCTTTTTCCAGGTCTTGAAGCTTAAGTGTCTCCCGTAAGGCAGAGGTACTCACTCTGTCCTCAGGCTTAATATGGCACAGCCACCTCAGCATACAACGTTCATTGTGCTCCAGCCTTTTCAGGTCACTGGACTTCAGGGGCCAGCACTCACTGGCATAGATCATGGCACTCCTCACAGAGGTATTATATATCTTGCCATGAGTGGCAAGTGAGATGCTCTTGCTTGCCAGGATTGGCAGTAACTCCCTGAACTTCCCCCAAGCACATCTCTTCCTTGTGATTGTTGCAGCTTCGCAGCCCCCACCAGGTGTCAAGCTATCACCCAGATAAAAGAAAGTGTCAACCACTTCCAGCTTGTGGCTGTCAACAACAACATGATCACACGGTCTGACATCAATATGTCTTACTGTACCCAGGCATCTGCTACACCTGTAGGCAGGGTCGGCAGCCAGTCTACCATGGATATTGCTGCATCTCTTGTGAATCCAGTGGGAACATCCATTACAAAAGATGGAATTACTACCAACTCCACTACAACAGACACCACAAGGGTACTTGCCTAAGGGTCATTCCATGCCAAATCAACAAGAGGTTATGCTCGACCATCGCAGATTTCAATGAAATTTGGAGGGCTCAGAGATACTATTAAAAGAAGTTAATCCCCAAAACTTGAGCTTCTTATCACCAATAGTTTCAGAGATACAGGCATTTGAATTTTTCGATTTTTTTTTTTTTTTGCTCAAAACATACATATTTCAAAGTTTAATATAATCTTTATTATGCAAGATAGAAACCTAAAATTTTGCACAGAGAGACTCAATGTCTTGTACTACAAGCTTCAACTTAGAATTTCAATGGTCATTGTATATTAGATGGTGATTTTAACAAGGAAATTAAAAAGACAAATTTGCATTTTTTGCATTTTTAGCTCATTCTGGAAGCTTGCCTGTGGCAGTAATGCTTAAACTAAGAATGTTATTCAAATCTACACAGAAATATCTACCAATTTCAGTTTTACCAAGTCTCCACTATTCCTAGTTTGTCTTTAATAGGGTTTTGAACTTTGCCGATTTCTAAAACATGCCATTTTCAGTACCAAGAAATCCAATGTGGGATAGCAGTTAGGAACTTGTAAATGTTTTTCAGTAATCCCCAAGACCCATATTTTATATTTCCAAATTTTTGTTCTGTGTCTCCCAAGCATTTTTAAACTACAGAGGTTTAAAAAAATCAATTTTCACCAAATTCGAATTTTTGATATATTTTCATATAACTGATATTTGAGGGTTAATAAATGCTTCAATAAGGCTCAAGTAGGTTAGGAGACATGTTTCTTCCTCAATTTTAAATAAAATTTCAATTAATGCTCAGTATTAATTATTTGTAAATTGATTTTAATCTAAGACTGTGTAACATTAGCAATCAATGACCAGCTATTGTGTACCAGTCAAAAGCCAGCCTTATCAATATCAACAGCACAATAGGTGACCTTTGATACCAGAACAGGTGGCTCATATCTTATAGTTTTAGAGTCTGTAAACTGCATACTTGTTCAGATAACATTATATTGCTTGGATTATATTAAATACATTGTAATACAGAGCACTGAGAAAATTTACCAATGTTATGAACTGAATGTGTTTCTTTGCAAGGACTGGATATTTTGAATAGTTGACTAGGGAATTTAATTGTAGTTGCTTTCAATTTGAGATCAGTATAAATGAGTTTGTTCTTAGACATCTAGAAATGGCTGAACTTCCTCCCTGTTCTATAGGAATTGGACTAAAGAAAGATTCTGACTGCCATAAACTAACATGCAACAGAAATTGTAAGTTAAGTGATTTATATGAAAAATGACTGACTTCTTTAGTGTATATATATATATATATATATATATATATATATATATATATATATATATATATATATATAGAGAGAGAGAGAGAGAGAGAGAGAGAGTGATTCCACGCTTATGGGTACTGAAATGGGGACATGAACTTATTTTTAAAAATTCACCTAAAACCATTTCTTTTTTTACCATCAGGTCACAAAACATGTGATCTTTAATGAATGATATGTTAAAAGATAACTTTAATTTTCTGAGATGCAATAAAAACATATTTATATGCCAAAGTCAAGCCTATGAGTTCCAAAATGATGTCTGTTACATTACTTCTGTTACGATTGTCCATCTCGCGTCTGTTACAAATTAATTACAATCTAGCTATATACCATGTTAATCTTATTGAAAGAATGTGTATGTTTATTCTACTACACATGTTTATTAGTTATATTTGCTAAAATATCACCTTCCTATGTTTCAAAAAGTAATTCTACATTGTTAAAATTGAGAATATATATGTCCACAACACTTCTGTTATGTTCTGACTTTGGCATATAAATATGTTTTTATTACATCTCAGAAAATTAAAGTTATCTTTTAACATATCATTCATTAAAGATTACATGTTTACATGTTTTGTGACCTGATGGTAAAAAAAGAAATGGTTTTAGGTGAATTTTTAAAAATAAGTTAATGTCCCCATTTCAGTACCCATAAGCGTGGAATCACTCATATATATATATATATATATATATATATATATATATATATATATATATATATATATATATATACTGAAAAATGTGAAATGTTCATATATTATTTAGCTTATTTCAAAATGATATTTTTAAAACCATATTTCTGTGACATGAATACAAGTAAAATGTTTCCTTATCTATACAAAACATTTAGTTGTATTTATCCGTCCTTAATCATCAATAAAATGGAAATAATATCAAAAATTCGAATTTGGAAAAAATGTATTTTTTAAACACCTGTAGCTCAGAAATACTTGAGAGACACAGAACAAAAACTTGGAAATATAAAATATGGGTCTAGGAGATTACTGAAAAAAAATTACAAGTTCCTAACTGCTATCCCACATTGGACTCCATGCTACTGAAAATGGCATGTTTTAGAAATCGGCGAATTTCAAAACCCTATTACAGACTGTAACGACCCTACGTGTGGGTGGAGCACAGAGGACGGCAGGACAGAGATCAGGTTTTATCAACTGGCTTTATTGCCACACTTTTCAGTCTAGCAATACTTTTTACAGAGACACACACACAACTGGCGTCTGGTTCAGGGTTGCGCCCCTCTGCTCTCGCTCTCCCTCCTGATATAGGGCGCAGTCACTGGGAAGACACACAAACAGGTTAATTGCTCTCAGGTGACGTGATTCTGCCACTTACCTTCCCTGACTCCGCCCTCCTGTCACAGACCGGCGCTTGACCACGCCCCCGCTGCCACATACCCCCACCGCCCGACTCAGGCCGGGCGGCCGTCCGGCCTGCAGCCGACTCCCCCCCCCCTTGACGGGAGAGGAAGTCCGCCACGACCATCTGCGCCCCCGGCCTGTGGACCACCTTGAAATTAAAGGGTTGGAGCGCCAGATACCAACGGGTGATCCGCGCGTTGGCATCCTTCATGCGGTGGAGCCACTGGAGGGGCGCGTGGTCCGAACAGAGGGTGAAAGGGCGCCCCAGCAGGTAGTACCGGAGGGCGAGAACCGCCCACTTGATGGCCAGACACTCTTTCTCTATGGTGCTGTAGCGCCCCTCACGCACCGACAGCTTCCTGCTGATATACAGGACAGGGCGGTCCTCCCCCTCCACCTCCTGGGACAAAACCGCCCCCAGCCCTCTGTCCGACGCATCGGTCTGCAACATAAAAGGGAGAGAAAAGTCAGGGGAGTGTAGAAGTGGCCCCCCACACAGTGCAGCCTTTACCTCTGAGAAAGCCCGCTGGCACTGCTCCGTCCACTGGACCGGATCTGGTGCCCCCTTTTTAGTGAGATCAGTCAGCGGGCTGGTGACGTCCGAATAATTAGGTATAAACCTGCGATAATAGCCAGCCAGCCCCAGGAACTGTCTCACCCCCTTTTTGGTCTTGGGCCTCGGGCAGGCCGCAATTGCTGCCGTCTTATTAATTTGGGGACGCACCTGCCCGTTGCCCAAGTGGAAGCCCAGATACCGTACTTCCACCCGCCCAATCGCACACTTCTTTGGGTTGGCTGTGAGCCCCGCTCGCCTCAGTGACCTAAGGACAGCCCTCAGATGTTCGAGGTGCCGCTGCCAGTCATTACTATAGATGATTATGTCATCTAAATATGCTGCTGCATACGTGGCGTGAGGGCGGAGGACTCTGTCCATCAGCCGCTGAAACGTCGCGGGCGCCCCAAACAGCCCAAACGGAAGGGTGACGAATTGGTGTAAACCAAACGGTGTGGAAAAGGCCGTTTTTTCTCGGGATAGTGGAGTCAAGGGGATCTGCCAATATCCCTTCGTCAAATCCAGTGTCGAATAAAAGCGAGCAGTGCCGAGTCGATCGAGCAACTCATCAATACGAGGCATTGGGTACGCGTCGAATTTAGACACCGCGTTGACTTTCCTATAGTCCACACAGAACCGGACCGACCCGTTGGCCTTGGGTACCAAGACCACCGGGCTGCTCCAGTCACTGTAGGACTCCTCGACGATGCCCATTTCGAGCATGGTCTGAAGTTCTTCCCGAACCACCTTTTTTTTGTGTTCGGGTAGCCTGTAAGGGCGGCTACGCACTACCACCCCCGGGGGCGTCTCTATGTGGTGCTCTATGAGGTTAGTGCGACCGGGCAGGGGCGAGAACACATCCGAAAACTCGGTCTGCAACTGGGCGACCTCCGTGAGTTGGGTCGGGGAGAGGTGGTCTCCACAGGGGACCGGAGAGGTACGCGATGCCAATGTCCCTTTTTGAACCTCCGGCCCCAGCTCCGCCTTCTCTGGAACTACCGACACCAACGCCACGGGGACCTCCTCGTTCCAGAGTTTAAGCAGGTTGAGGTGGTAAATCTGTAGCGCCCCACCCCTGTCCGTTCGCCTCACCTCATAGTCGACGTCCCCGACTCGCCGTGTGACCTCAAAGGGTCCTTGCCACTTGGCGATCAATTTGGAGCTCGACGTGGGCAACAGTACGAGTACCTTATCTCCCGGAGTGAACTCTCTAAGGCGCGTACCATTGTTGTACAGGCGGGCTTGCCGTTCCTGGGCCTGCCGCAAATTCTCCTGAGTTAGGTGCGTGAGTGTGTGGAGTTTTGCGCGCAGGTCCATAACGTACTGAATTTCGTTCTTACTTTGTGAAGGTCCCTCCTCCCAATTTTCCCGCAGCACGTCCAGGATGCCGCGCGGCTTACGCCCATATAATAATTCAAACGGGGAGAACCCCGTGGAGGCTTGGGGGACCTCTCGCACTGAGAACAGCAAGGGTTCGAGCCACTTATCCCAGTTACGTCCGTCCTCACTTACGAATTTTTTAATAATATTTTTGAGGGTGCGGTTGAATCGTTCCACTAAACCGTCCGTTTGTGGGTGATACACGCTGGTGCGGATCGGCTTAATCCCCAATAACCCATACAGTTCGCGCAGTGTTCGTGACATAAACGTAGTGCCTTGATCAGTCAGAATCTCTTTCGGGATTCCAACTCGGGAGATGACGCGGAAGAGTGCCTCGGCAATACTGCGTGCTGAGATATTGCGCAGAGGCACTGCTTCCGGGTATCGCGTTGCATAGTCCACCAGAACTAATATAAAGCGGTACCCTCGTGCTGACCGATCTAATGGCCCGACGAGATCCATCCCAATTCTCTCGAACGGGGTCTCGATTAACGGTAGAGGGCGCAAAGGCGCTTTTGGAATGGCCGCTGGGTTTACTAACTGGCATTCGCGGCATGCCGTACACCACCTACGGACATCGCCGCGAATCCCCGGCCAATAGAAACGGGCCATTATTCGGGCTAGTGTTTTATCCTGCCCCAAGTGTCCGGCCATGGGATTAAAGTGAGCCGCCTGGAATACCAATTCCCGGCGGCTCTTCGGAATTAAAAGCTGCGTGACTCGCTCTTTAGTTTGAGTGTCCTGCGTCACTCGGTATAATCTATCCTTCATAATCGCGAAGTAGGGGAAGGACGGGGTGGCGTTCGGCGGGAGCGTTTGACCATCGATTACTCTCACTTGGTCAAACACATGCCGCAGAGTCTCGTCTCGCGACTGCTCTAATGGGAAATCCGCGAGGGATTCCCCAAGAGAGAGAGGAGGAGCCGGCGGCTCCTCACTCTGACGCGGAGATGACGTAGACGGCTCTGTGACAGCTGCTCCCGCCAAAGCGACACCGGGACCTCCCCCTGTCAAATGGCAGGACCCACTCTCGACTAGGCGTGTCATTAAACCCCGAAATCCCGGCCAATCAGTCCCCAAAATTAGAGAGTGGGTAAGGCGAGGATTAACCGCCGCCTTTACTATGAATTTTTCCCCTCTGAAAATAATGTGGACCGACACCAAAGGGTAGCTGTGAACATCCCCGTGCACACATAACACCTTCACCCCTTGTGCTCCCCCCAATGCCTCGTTTTGAACCAGGCTTTGGCGAATTGAGGTCTGATTACAACCAGAATCCACCAACGCCTGATATGTAGCCCCTTGGATACTCACCGGTATGCGATACGCTCCGGCCCGATCGAGGGCGGCCTCTGGCGCGTCGGGGATCCGAACCACCGCGCCCACTTCCGTTGCCGTGCACTGCTGTTGAAGGTGGCCCGGCTCCCCGCAGCGCCAGCAAACCGGCCCGGGCTTTCCCTCTGCACCGGTGATCTGGGGCTCACTCACCTGAGGTGGGGGAGAGACAGACACAGAAGGGAGAAACGGGAGGGCACCGCGGGTGCGGCGGGCCGGCTGGGGGGGTGCCGGCCCCCGCCTCCGCGGAGGGGGAATGGGGCGAGGACAGGACACAGGAGGAGGGGGAGAGAGAGAGAGAGAAGAGGAGAGAAGAGAAGATGCCATCTGCTGTCCTGCCGCCGGGACAGCCGCCAGATGATCCTCCGCCAGCTCGACTGCCTGATCCAGCGACGCCGGGCGGTGGCACTGGACCCACTCCGCGGTTCCGGCTGGTAAGCGGGCGATGAACTGTTCCAGTACCACCTGGTCGACGATTCCCTCGGCGTCGCGATCGTTGGCCCTCAGCCACCGCCAGCAGGCGTCCCGGAGCTGCTGGCCGAACGCGAACGGCCGGCCGACTTCCTCCAGTCGCAGCGCGCGGAAGCGCTGGCGCTGTTGCTCCGGTGTGCGCCCCACGCGCTGGAGGACGGCCCGGCGAAGGTCCGCGTAGGCCAGCCGGCGGTCGGCGGGGAGCTGTAGCGCGGCCAGCTGTGCCTCTCCCGTGAGCAGGGGGAGGAGGCGCGCCGCGCGCTGCTCCATCGGCCACCCCGAGGCTTCGGCGACCTGTTCAAACAACGTGATGAAAGCCTCGGGGTCGTCCTGCGGGCCCATCTTGGTGACAATGAGGGGAGACGGGCCCGCGGCCGGAGCGCTGGTGGACCCCGCCGACGCGAGGAGATGCCGGAACGCCTCGCGATCTTCCTGCTGGGCCAGCACCAGGGCTTTGAAGCGCTGCTCCTGCTCCTTTCGGAGCGTGACGAGTGCCTGGTGCTGGCTTTGCTGAGCCGTGGCGAGGGCGTGGATCAGATCGGCGAATGGGGAGGATTCCATGGGGCTGCGGGTTTGGTGCTCCACTGTCCCGGGTTTCGGCACCACTGTAACGACCCTACGTGTGGGTGGAGCACAGAGGACGGCAGGACAGAGATCAGGTTTTATCAACTGGCTTTATTGCCACACTTTTCAGTCTAGCAATACTTTTTACAGAGACACACACACAACTGGCGTCTGGTTCAGGGTTGCGCCCCTCTGCTCTCGCTCTCCCTCCTGATATAGGGCGCAGTCACTGGGAAGACACACAAACAGGTTAATTGCTCTCAGGTGACGTGATTCTGCCACTTACCTTCCCTGACTCCGCCCTCCTGTCACAGACCGGCGCTTGACCACGCCCCCGCTGCCACACAGACAAACTAGGAATAGTGGAGACTTGGTAAAACTGAAATTGGTAGATATTTCTGTGTAGATTTGAATAACATTCTTAGTTTAAGCATTACTGCCACAGGCAAGCTTCCAGAATGAGCTAAAAATGCAAAAAATGCAAATTTGTCTTTTTAATTTCCTTGTTAAAATCACCATCTAATATACAATGACCATTGAAATTCTGAGTTGAAGCTTGTAGTACAAGACATTGAGTCACTCTGTGCAAAATTTTAGGTTTCTTTCTTGCATAATAAAGATTATATTGCACTTTGAAATATGTATGTTTTGAGCAAAATGCAAAAAAAAATCGAAAAATTAAAATGCCTGTATCTCTGAAACCGTTGGAGATAGGAAGCTCAAATTTTGGAGATTAACTTCTTTTAATAGTATCTCTGAGCCCTCCAAATTTCATTGAAATCTGAGATGGTCGAGCATAAATTTGTCAGATATTTGTTGATTTGGCATGGAATGACCCCTGAGTCTTTCAAGGTGTTGAGATTGGGACCACAGAACATCACCTTGGTTTTACTCATGTTCACTTTCAAGCCCTTTGACTCCAATCCTGACTTCCAGACGTGCAATTTCTCTAAGACACCCTCTAGAGACTCAGATATTATGACCAGGTCATCTGCATATAGCAGCTCCCAAGGACAACCTGTGCGAAAGTCCCTCGACAGAGCTTCCAGGACGATGGTGAATAAGAGAGGGCTCAGCACAGACCCCTGATGAACACTGGCTTGGACTTAAATCAACACTGAAAGAGTTGTTAACATGTACTCTGCTTTTAGCCATTGCATACATTGCTTGAACTGTTCCGACCAACCATTCTGGTAAGCCCAGCCGTCTCATCGCCTACCACAACACCTCACGTGGAACACGGTCGAAGGCCTTTTCAAGGTCAACAAAAACTAAATACAGATTCCTTTCTTTTGCCAGGTATTTCTCTTGTAACTGACGTACATTGAATATTGGGTCATTTGTTCCTCTCCCAGGCATAAAGCCGAACTGCATTTCACTCACTTCCATGATGTTGTGTGTTACTTTCTCTACAACCCTCTCTATAACTTTCAGGCAATGCTCTGTGAGCTTTAGGACTCTGTAATTGCCTCTCTCTGCAGCATCACCTTTCCCCTTGTAGAGGTTGACTATGTAATTCTCGTTCCAGTCATCAGGTATTTTCTTCTCAGCTATGATGGAATTTGCGAGGGTGCACAGGAATGGACCGCTTACCTTAGCAGAGGCCTTTAGCATTTCAGCAACAACACCAGAAGGTCCAGGGGCTTTCCCAAACTTCATCTTGACCATTGCTTCTGCCACCATCTCAGATGTTACAAGAATTGGCAGGCCAGAGATGGGTTCAGCATTTGGTAAGTCCTCGATAGACCAGGGGAATTCTATATTAAGCAGACACTCGTAGCATTCTTTCCATGCCCGCTTCTTGGCATCATCACTAAAAGTGAGATTTCCATTGTCATCCTTCACACAACTGTCACCAACTATGTCTTGGTTTTCCTTCCTCATCTGCTTGGCAATGCGAAAGATATCCTCTTTACCCTTCTCAACATCCTTAAACCTATCGTCTTCTGCCCTATTTTTGGCCAAATATACGGCATGCTTTGCAACACATTTAGCCTTGAGGTACTCTGTTTTACTGCCACCTTCCTTCCACCAAGCTTTCCACAGCTGCCTCTTCTCCTCGATCGCAGAGCTTACAGATTGGTCCCACCACCAGGTTTGCCTTCTCCAACACCTTTTCTTTGTCTTGCCACACATGCTTTCAGCAAGCTGTTATTTAATAGTAGCCAGGTTTCATCCACAGAGCCCGCACGCCTGCTACACAGCTCTCCTTCCACCTCTTTCAGATATTTGACCTTCACCTTGGGACTTCTCAACTTCCAGATACAAAACTTTGAATTAAAGACTGATTTATGCAGTTTATGAAACTTGATTAGGAGATCACACGCTAACAGCTCGGGCTGGGAAGCGCACTCTTTGCCAGGAAAGATTTTCACATTCAAAACCAGCTTGAAGTCGTGACGTCCAATGAGGACATAATCTACCTGGGTGGAGGAGTCCTCAGAGTGATAGGTAACCAAGTGGTTCACTCTCTTTTTAAACAGAGAGTTACAGATGACTAAGTAATTGGCTACTGAGAATTCAAGTATTCTTTCTCCTTCAGGGTTACGCTCACCAATTCCAAATCCACCATGGATACCTTCATAACCAGCAGATATGCTACCAATATCTCCATTAAAATCTCCACAAATCAGCAAGATCTCAGACATGGGAACTTTGGCGACTGTGTACTGAAGTTCATCATAGAAAGCATCCTTACAGACCTCATCCAGTCCAAATTGCGGGGTGTATACAGTAAGAACCGTTAAGATATATGAACCAACAATGATCTTGAGTAGGCAAAGTCTATCAGAGACCCGCTTAACTTCCAAGACATGCTCCACCCACTTTTCTGCTAGGAGAATGCCAACACCACCAGTGCCTTTATCGTTACCAATCCAAAAGAACTTATACTTGGTGTCTTTACCAGTGATCATATGTGCTGAACTGCCTCTCCACCTGGTCTCTTGTAGGCAGCAAAGGTCAATTTTCCTTCTAGAGATGGTTTCTACAACCTCACTACATCTTCCTTTCATTGTGCCAACATTCAAGGATGTGACCTGAAACATTTGACGTGGTAATGGGCTGATGGTCTGGCGGTGCCCAAGTCTAACACCAACCCTACCGTTAACAACACTCCTATCGCTAGGAGTTCCGTCTTTATTATCACTAATACGAAATACCATAACTATATAATGAAGCAGAGTTTTACAGTTAGATGCCCTTCCTAACACCAACCTAGAACTCATAGCGCCTAGGAACTGGGTTCTAAATCTTGTCAAACACCAGGATCATGCAACAATGAGTTGACATAAAATGCCAGCAAACTGGTTTTAAGGCGCCAGTGACCCGCCTTTCACCCCTTCTCCTGTTAGTTCGAAACAGTTCAGTCACATGAAGGCCAGGAGCTGGACTTGGTTGTCAGAGGCTATATTTTGCACTGTGCTGTTGGAGCATTTTATAAGCTGAGAGGGTAAAACCTCACAACCACCCTGGCGTTAACAACCTTTAGAACCAAAAACACTAAATCGCCAATGAGATTTTAAAAAACCTGAAGTCAGAAATGCGAGTGTCAAGTTCAGTTAATGTGAATTATTTATTGGATGTGGATCAGTTTTTTTGAGGTTCGCCTTGAAAGCTGTGAATATTAATCAAAATAATCATTTATATTCTTTCATATAAACACTAGTTGGCCCTACTTTTGAGAAATACAAAGCCCTACAGAGCATAAAGATGGGATTAGGAATAATCTTTTATTACTTTTTTATTGAGTGTTCCAATTTAGTGTTTTTTAAAAACATCTCATATCATTATCTGTAGCCACTTTATCCTGTTCTACAGGGTCGCAGGCAAGCTGGAGCCTATCCCAGCTGACTACGGGTGAAAGGCGGGGTTCACCCTGGACAAGTCGCCAGGTCATCACAGGGCTGACACATAGACACAGACAACCATTCACACTCACATTCACACCTACGCTCAATTTAGAGTCACGCAGTGCTTGAAGTGGAAAAAAAGAAGTGCAGGAACCCTGATTTTCTGACAATGCCATCCCGGTCATTCAAATCAAGTTCAAATTTTTTAATTAAAAACTTCACAGTTTTGTTGCAAAACTTGGCTCATAAGGACAATGCTCTACTCTTTTCGTCTGTTGTTGTGCTACAGTATTTGTTGTTTGAACAGATGTGTTTTCACAATGACTCTCTGAGATATTATTTTTGAACGAAGTGTCTTAGTTTGTAGACAGCTGGAGTAAAAACAAATCAGAACTAAGAACCACAACCATATTGTCAAGTTGTGTATGATTTTCCCCAGTTTTGTGCCCCAACTTCAAAAGAGCTTTGGTCACACAAGGAACACTCAGTTTTTCCCCTTTTTTGTTTTTTATTGAAGTTCAAAGGTGATGAAGGGGTTGATTAGGGCTTGATTAGGTTGATAACCTTAAGAACAACAGAAAAACATTGCATCATTTTAAGTTTAAACTAATAAAAACAAGTCATCACAACATTAAGTTTCAAAAATAAAAAAATGAGTAATTAGTGCACGTGTTGCACTAAAAGAAAAGCAAAAGAAGGTTTAACACCTTTAAGTTTACTAATCACATACATAAACACCTTTAAGTTTAACTAAGTTCACTAATCACATATCATGTAGGCCTAATGTAATTTGTAATTTTAACATTTAGTAATCAAATAACCAGTAACTATATGTAACGTAGATAACTTCACTGATTGGAAAAGCACACCTACTGGATGCTTATGTTTGGTTTATGCTTATATTGAAACAAACAATTCAAATAGTTTGAACTACAGGAAGACTCAAACAGAATGTGTGTGTGTGTGTGTGTGTGTGTGTGTGTGTGTGTGTGTGTGTGTGTGTGTGTGTGTGTGTGAAAGAATTAGATTTTATGTGTGTGTGCGTGTGTGTGTGAAAGAATTAGATTTTATGTGTGTGTGCATACCTGTGGGTGTGGGTGTGTTTAAAAATATTAGACTGTGTGTGCATGAGTGCTTGCATAACTGTACAGTGCTTGTGTGTGTGTGTGTGTGTGTGTGTGTGTGTCTGTAAGAATATTAGATTTTATGTGTATGTGTGCATAATAAGTGGGGTGTGTGTGTGTGTGTGTGTGTGTGTGTGTGTGCGTGCACATTTGGTATGGGGCATGTCCAGTCAACAGGTCAAGAGATGCTCCATTTCCCAGAGGGCTCTGGCATGTTCTCCACCTGAGTACACATAATAACCAAAAGAAAAGACAATGGATTTTAGTCAGCCACAGGCTGGTGTGGCTATGTTGCAATGTATGGCAAAATGCCCAAGAGTTGGCACTGTTGGAGAAGTTATTTTATTGGAAATTATTTCCACTTGCAAGAAATAAAATGATAAAATACTACTTCACTTATTTGCATTTCAATGTGGGGTGAATTATAGACTTACTTAAAAAAGGCTCCAAAATTGCTTGGGGTCGTCATCTTTGGGAGGATGAGGAGCTTCGCAAGCTGTGTCATCTGCAGACCTCCGCCCATGTGCTAGCCATGACTGGACATACTTCTCAGGGTGGAACAGCTCCAATGGTGGCCCATTTGTTTTGAGAAAGACGAGGTTGGACACTCGATCGATAGCAAGGGCATTCCTTTTTGCAGTGAGAATGTCATTCATGGAGCTGAAAGCTCTTTCGCATTCACTAGTGGAAATGGCAATTGTGTGCGTAGCTTTCAGAAGAGGCATGAGGGATTTGGGGGTCCTTGAGGCTCTGGTTTCCTTGTACTCTCTGAATCCCTGGATGCTCTCCCTCTTGTTGACTCTGAACATCTCACATAATCGCCCAATTTCTGCATCACCATGCTGAATGTCCATTTCCACTGGCCAGGTATCTGGTTGAAGAACCCTCATGTCAGTCATGATTCTGCATTCCTCCTGAGTGCCATGCTGACTGACATGAGAAGAGGTAGGAGCAGCCATCCTAGAAGATAAATTGTCTGCCATGCTGCGGAAGAACTGGGCAGGATTTATCTTCACAATTTTTCCATTTGCATGTAGAGGGATGCTCTGAAATGACTTCTCTCTCTCTGCCTGCAGCACTGCTTGTGTTTAGGGACCGGGGTTGTCATCATTGATTCAAAAACTCAAATCTGGCGAGAAAGAAGCCTCTCAGCATCAGGCAAGGTGGTTTCGCGTTTTTGCAACATCCTCGAGAGATCACTCAATTCTGTTAGCGCGTCATACATAATTACCAGGTTTGTCACAAAAGAATCAGACGTGAGAACGTTTTCCAGGCCACTGTACTTTGCCCTCTCCTTGGAATCCCTCGAAGAATCTTGAGCAGCCTCTTGGAAGTGTTCCCTGAGAGCCCTGTAGTTTTCCCAAACCGCTCTCACGGTGAGCTCACTGGATGCGACCCAGCGCACGGAAAGGACGCGGCCAATAGCAAGAAGGCGCTGCTCAACGCGCTGCGCACAGCTGCTCAGCTCGCGCTGATTTTTTGGCAAAGCGTGATAAAGGCTGTACAGCTTGTCGAAGAAGATCTTAAAGTTGTTCATGCCATTGATCTGCTTTAAAACATCCCCAACTGCTAATTCAAGCCTGTGGTTGAGGCAGTGCCAGACAAACAAATGGGGAAACTTTGCACACAACTGCGCTGCCACTCCAGCTTTTCGGCCCAGCATAACAGATGCTCCATCGCAAACAAAAGCCACAAAGCACTCTCGTAAAAAATCTTCAGTGAAGCCATGCTTCTGGAGGAAGGACAGCAATGTGGACGTGATCTCAGTAGCAGTGGTACCATTTAACTTGACCAGGTCAAAGAAAAACGTGTCGGGATCATCACCATTGGCCACTGCTGTCCGGAGGCAAATAACTAGAACTGATTTGCCACTGATGGTAGTTGACTCGTCTATCAGTACACACAGTTTGCGCTGGTGTGACACGATGTCATTCGCCATTGTTTTCTTCATCTCTTTAGCAATGTGATCTACTATTTCAGAACATGTTTTATTGGTGTGTAGAACTCGCCCCATGTCCAGGCCATTTAATTTTTGCAGGGTGACATCGGCTCGCATGTCAGATAGAGGGCGTCCGTGTTTTGCTATTTTGTACGCGGTTCTAAACACACAAGTGGTCTCGGTCTTGGATTTATGCATAGTCGCAACATGCTTTGTTATTTCATCTCGGTCTGCCAGTTTGGACATTTCCTCTGCTTTCTTATGGGCCTTGGAATCCCTGTGTTCTTTAATTTTTTTACAGATTGATCTTTGCTTTTTAGCTTTATCCATGCCAGATGGGCTGATCAGGCAATCTCTCCACTCGGTTGATAATTTAACCCCTTGCTCAGTCACACATGAGATGGAGGATATTTTTCCACATGTACGGCAGCCTAGTCTTTCCCCCTTCAGAATCA
Source organism: Neoarius graeffei (assembly GCF_027579695.1). Lineage (NCBI taxonomy): Eukaryota > Metazoa > Chordata > Actinopteri > Siluriformes > Ariidae > Neoarius > Neoarius graeffei. The sequence goes on from NC_083592.1 coordinate 56,726,615, forward strand.
ACCACGGGTATTCTTTTTTGAAGTAATCTGCTTGATCATTTGTCCAGCAGTCTGGTTTATCACTGCAAGTAATCCCTGCTGGTTCATCATCACCATCATTGGCCGAGTTAGCGACATCAGGCCTCGGATTTACTTCAGGTAAAGCACCTTCAGACTCACCCCCAACACTTAACACCCCCCCCCCAGCACTTGAGCAGGCTGCAGAGTTCTCACACTCGTCTTTTTGCGAGTCTGGGCTGTCATCTCGCTTTCTTTTTGATCTATTCAACCACGCTAGCATGATCGGTCCTCACAATCGCCATACAACAGGGGACCAAACTACATTGACCGTTAATACCCTTTTTGCCCTCATCATTATAAAAATGGTGACTCACCAGTTAACCTAACCTGCATGTCTTTGGACTGTGGGGGAAACCGGAGCACCCGGAGGAAACCCACGTGGACACGGGGAGAACATGCGAACTCCACACAGAAAGGCCCTCACCGGCCACGGGGCTCAAACCCGGACCTTCTTGCTGTGAGGCGACAGCGCTAACCACTACACCACCGTGACGCCCTCTTTTTGAAAACATAATTAATACTAATTAAATACTCATTTGCATAATTTGTTTTCACTAATTTTTCAAATTTTGTATCATCTATGTGCTGCCAATTTCTATGTAAATACCTTGAAAAATAGAAAAGTTATGAAGAAAAAACATTTGATCTCGTTGGTTAATGAGGCCCATTTTGGACCATGTGATCCTCATACAGAATATTACAGCAGTTTTCAAAAAATTAAGCCATTTTTAAAAATCTTTGATTTGTAATATCTCAAGAACGGATAAACATTTTAATTCTGTAAAAAGTATGGTGTTCTGCATTCAGTTCTGAATTCAATGAGAGCAGTTTGCGCCGAGTCCTTTTTTTCCCACGAGTGCTGGGGTTAATTACTAATCTTTTTTAACTTTTTTCTACAAATAATTTTCCAGTATCCTCTTCATTTTTATTGTACTGTCGCTTTCCTTTTTGTACTTTTCACTTTTGCTTTCCTTTTTCCGTTTTTTTCTCTCTCTCTTTTTTCGGAAGAACACCAAGACCGGAAGCTTTCTTTTTTCTTTTTCTCTCCTCCTGTGTAAAGACCACAAGTGGAGGCCATCTACATCGGATCTGCTTTAATATCAACAGATCTTTGATTAAGGTACGTGAATCTTTTCATCATGGCACACCTTCAGCCTGTTCAGTGTGCTGAGTGCAGGATGTTTAGTCATTCTTCCTCCATCGCTAGCGATAGCTTTATTAGCTTTATTTGTGATAAATGCAGATTAGTTAGCTCTCTGACAGAGAAGATTATAGTGCTAGAAGCGCGTGTCCAGGCTTTAGAGAAGGTTAGTGAGCATGAGAATAGTGTAGTTTCTGTAGGGGAAAGTCTGGATGCCCTAGGTGGAGTTAGTAATCCCCCAACTCCGGCATTAGAGCCCTTACAGCGGGGCAAATGGGTGATGACTCGGCGGCATAAGCGTAGAGCCAAAGCTACTGCTGAGGCTCGTCCACGGGAGCACCACTCCTCTCCGTGTCACATGTCGAACAGGTTTGCTCTCCTTAGTGATGCACCCACTGAGAAACCTGAAAGAGCTCTGGTTATAGGGGACTCTATCATACGGCACGTGAAATTAGCTCAGCCTTTAGGGGCACCAGCAGCTTTAGTCAGGTGTATACCGGGAGCCAGGGCGCTGGACATAGCAGGTAATCTTAGGGTCCTAGGCAAGCACAGGTTCTCAAAGATAGTTATCCATGCAGGAGCTAATGATATACGCCTTCGTCAGTCTGAGGTTACAAAGAGTAACTTTGTAGAGGTGTTTAAATTAGCGAAGGCGATGTCTGATGCTGTAGTATGCTCTGGCCCCATCCCAATGCGGCGTGGCGATGTAGTTTACAGCAGGTTATGGTCGCTGAACTGCTGGCTGTCCAGGTGGTGCTCTGAAAACAGTGTGGGCTTTATAGATAATTGGGCTAATTTTGAGGGCACTGCTGGCCTGTTAGGGCGGGACGGTATCCATCCCACTCGGGAAGGTGCTGCTCTCATTTCCTGCAGCATAGGTCATAGTATTTTTAAGTTCGTTTCTTAGACAAGGATTTTAAGATCGTTACCTTGTTAACAGTTTCAGCGTGAATCTTCCGCCTTCCTCAGAACTGTCACCAGATGTCAGGTGGTGACGTGCCTTATCAGCTGATTTTACATTACGGAGGCGTGAACGTCCCGCCCAATTTGACAGGTAGTTCACGCCTCCTGCTGTCAGGTTGCTCCCCCAGGACGGCGCTCCAGGTGTGCGACAGTGCGTACGCTCCCTCATCCCAGTTTATCATCCTTTGTGCCCACTTGCGTATCTCCACCGCCTCTAAAATCCAACGCTGGTATCTATTTTCTTCGGCGTGAATGACTCTGGCCTCTTCCCAATTCATTATATGATTTTGTCGTTTGCAGTGGTCTGAAATGGCTGATTTTAGGTTTTCTTGGTGTGCTTTTTCTTTTTCGGATCTTGTGTGTCTTTTTGTTGTTTCTTTCTCACATTCTATTTGGTGTTCTTTCCTTCGTCTATGGAAGCATCTGCCCATTTCACCAATATAGACTTTATTACATGAATGGCAAGGGATTTCATAGATGACATTGCATTTGTTGTCCGGTTGTATTTTGTCTTTGGGGTGAACTAGCAACTGTCGGAGGTTCTTGTATGGTTTGACCGGGGTATTGATATGGTATTTCCTCATGGATCGTTGGATGCGTTCTGTGACTCCTTTTATGTATGGTAGTGTGACAAAGCCCCGGTTTGTTTTTTCTTGTTTGTTTGTTTTTTTCCTTTGTTTGTGTCTGTAGTTTCCCTTTTCGGATTGCCCACAATGGATATTGGCAGTTTTTTAATGCCTGTTGGATGTGTTGTTCCTCCTCCTGTCTGTCTTTCTCCTCCGTGATGTTCTGTGTTCGGTCGTATAGTGTTCTGATTACTGACATTTTGTGTGCGATGGGATGTTCAGATGTCCAGAGAAGATATTGGTCGGTGTGTGTCAGTTTTCTGTATGTTGTAATACTAATGTTCCCTTCTTCTGTGTGGTGTATTTTTAGGTCCAAAAAAGCTATTGTCTTGTCCGTTTCCTCTTCGTGTGTGAATTTGATGTTTCCTGTCTTGTCTATGGAGTTTAGGTGATCCGTGAGTTGTTGTGTGTGGCCTGTTTTGGTTATGTCATCAACATATTGTTTCCAGAAAATGGGTTTGCAGTCGTCCGGTGCCGTTTCTATGGCTCGGGTTTCCAGATCCTCCATGAAAAAATTTGACAGTTGCTAGTTCACCCCAAAGACAAAATACAACCAGACAACAAATGCAATGTCATCTATGAAATCCCTTGCCATTCATGTAACAAAGTCTATATTGGTGAAACGGGCAGATGCTTCCATACACGAAGGAAAGAACAACAAATAGAATGTGAGAAAGAAACAACAAAAAGACACACAAGATCCAAAAAAGAAAAAGCACACCAAGAAAACCTAAAATCAGCCATTTCAGACCACTGCAAACGACAAAATCTCATCTCATCTCATCATCTCTAGCCGCTTTATCCTGTTCTACAGGGTCGCAGGCAAGCTGGAGCCTATCCCAGCTGACTACGGGCGAAAGGCGGGGTTCACCCTGGACAAGTCGCCAGGTTATCACAGGGCTGACACATAGACACAGACAACCATTCACACTCACATTCACACCTACGCTCAATTTAGAGTCACCAGTTAACCTAACCTGCATGTCTTTGGACTGTGGGGGAAACCGGAGCACCCGGAGGAAACCCACGCGGACACGGGGAGAACATGCAAACTACGCACAGAAAGGCCCTCGCCGGCCACGGGGCTCGAACCTGGACCTTCTTGTTGTGAGGCGACAGCGCTAACCACTACACCACCGTGCCGCCCCAACGACAAAATCATATAATGAATTGGGAAGAGGCCAGAGTCATTCGCGCTGAAGAAAATAGATACCAGCATTGGATTTTAGAGGCAGTGAAGATACGCAAGTGGGCACAAAGGACGATAAACCGGGATGAGGGAGCGTATGCGCTGTCGCACACCTGGAGCGCCATCCTGGGGGAGCGACCTGACAGCAGGAGGTGTGAACTACCTGTCAAATTGGCGGGACGTTCACGTCTCCGTAACGTAAAATCAGCTGATAAGGCACGTCACCACCTAACATCTGGTGACAGTTCTGAGGAAGGCGGAAGATTCATGCTGAAACTGTTAACAAGGTAACGATCTTAAAATCCTTGTCTAAGAAACAAACTTAAAAATACTTAAATAATCAGACATAATGAACTTCCACTACATAGCATAGGTCATAGTCTCAGGACAGGCCTAGTTAGTTCCTGATAATACAGAGCCAAGGCCAGGGAGCAGATGAACAGGCTAAACCGACTGTCTGCTAGCTGCACAGAGTCGTCACTCAGGGTCCACTACATCGAGACTGTGTCTGTTCCCCGGGCTAAACAAAAAGGTAGAAATTTTCAGAGAGTTTGCTCCAGTAACCTAATCAATATAAAATTAGATCAGACTGACTGTACAGCCGCCGCCAGCACCTTTGATCTAAAGGTGGGGCTATTAAATATTAGATCTCTTACATCTAAAACGCTAATGGTTAATGAACTCATTACTGATCAGGAGTTTAATGTACTTTGTTTAACTGAAACATGGATTAAGCCAAATGAATATATAGCATTAAATGAAGCGAGTCCTCCTGGATACAGTTATATACACCAGCCTCGTCTAACTGGCAGAGGAGGAGGCGTCGCGGTTATTTATAACGATTATCTAGGTGTAACACACAAACCTGGTTATAAATTTAATACATTTGAAGTTCTTCATACTCATATAATGTATGTAGCCTCGAAAAATAAGTCTACCCAGTTAATTCCATTACTTATTATTTACAGGCCCCCGGGGCCATATTCTGAGTTTCTTTCTGAATTTGCAGATTTTATCTCAGATCTGGTTATTTCCTTAGACAAAGCTTTAGTTGGAGATTTTAATATTCACTTCGATAACCCAGAAGACCCTTTACAAACAGCGTTTCTGTCCATTTTAGATTCAGTAGGGATTAATCAGAATGTCATAGGACCGACCCATAATGGTGGTCACACCCTTGATCTAATACTAACATTCAGGTTAAACGTAGACAATAGAGTCACACTTCCACAGTCTGAAGTTATCTCAGATCATTATCTCATCTTATTCAAACTATGTCTGAGTAATAATATATGCACCTCACCACGCTACTGTATTAAACGTACATTCACGTCAACTACTGCACAGAGCTTTATAAATGATCTCCCAGAGCTGTCAACTTTGATTGGGTCACTGTCAGCCCCTGCAGAACTTGATCAGGCAACTGAATGCTTAGAGTCAACGTTCTGCCATACTTTAGATAATGTAGCTCCTCTTAAAAGGAAAATGGCCAGAGACAAAAAATTAGCACCCTGGTATAATCATGACACTCACACATTAAAACAGACCACTCAAAAATTGGAACGTAAATGGCGTCAAACAAAATTGGTAGTGTTCAAATTAGCGTGGAAGGAGAGCTTCCTGAAGTACAGAAAAGCTCTTAGTGCTGCGAGATCAACATATCTCTCCTCCCTAATAGAAGATAACAAAAATAATCCTAGATTCCTATTTAATACTGTAGCAAAATTAACCAGGAATAAGTCCACTATAGACACATGCACACCTGCAGTATGTAGTAGCAACGACTTCATGAATTTTTTTAATGACAAAATTGAGAATATCTGACAAAAAATTCAAACTACTAATTTAAGGTCAGACAATGAAAGTGACCCTGTAGTTAACCATATAACTGTATCAGATCAGCAATTAGAATGTTTTACTCCCCTTAAAGAAACTGAATTACTTTCATTAATCTCAGCATCAAAAGTGTCAACTTGCGGACTAGATCCCTTACCTACACGTCTATTCAAACAGATAATATCTGAAGTAATTGAACCGCTTCTAAAAATAATAAATTCTTCTCTCATAATTGGCTATGTACCCACATCCTTTAAACTAGCAGTTATCAAACCCCTGATTAAAAAACCTGACCTTGATCCCTATATAGGCCAATATCAAACCTCCCCTTTATCTCCAAGATCCTTGAAAAAGCTGTGGCACAGCAGTTATGCTCATATTTACATAGGAATAACATCCATGAAATGTATCAGTCAGGATTTAGACCTAATCACAGCACAGAAACAGCTTTGGTTAAAGTAGTAAACGACCTACTGTTGGTGTCTGATCAGGGCTGTGTCTCGCTGCTTGTGTTGCTTGACCTTAGTGCAACATTTGATACCATTGATCATTCCATTCTTCTGGATAGACTAGAAAATGTTGTGGGAGTTAAGGGAATGGCCCTCTCCTGGCTCAGCTCTTATTTAACTGATCGTTATCAGTATGTTGATATAAATGGTGATATTTCTAGACGTACTGAGGTAAAGTTTGGTGTTCCACAAGGTTCTGTCTTGGGTCCACTGCTTTTTTCTCTATATATATTACCTCTGGGTGATATTATTCATAAACATTGTATTAGTTTCCACTGTTATGCTGATGACACACAGTTGTATGTTCCTGCAAAACCTGATGAGAGACACCAGCTTTATAGAATTGAGGAATGTGTTAAGGACATTAGACACTGGATGCTTATTAATTTCCTTCTGCTTAACTCTGACAAGACTGAAGTACTTGTACTCGGACCACATACAGCTAGAAGTAAGTTTTCTGATTGCACAGTAACTCTGGATGGCCTTTCTGTTTCTTCACGTGCAGCAGTAAAAGACCTCAGGGTGATTATTGACCCAAGTCTTTCATTCAAAACTCACATTGATAATATTACCTGGATAGCTTTCTTTCATCTAAGAAATATTGCTAAGATAAGAAATTTAATGTCACTACATGACGCGAAAAAACTAGTCCATGCTTTCGTTACCTCCAGGTTGGATTACTGTAATGCCTTACTGTCTGGATGTTCCAATAAGTGCATAAACAAGCTCCAGTTAGTTCAAAATGCAGCAGCAAGAGTCCTTACTAGAACTAGAAAATATGACCACATCACGCCTGTCTTATCCACACTGCACTGGCTCCCAATCAAATTTCGTATTGATTATAAAATACTACTATTGACCTTTAAAGCACTGAATGGTCTCGCACCACAGTACCTGAGTGAACTTCTGGTCCTCTATGACCCGCCACGCCTACTTAGATCAAAAGGTGCAGGCTATCTGCTGGTACCTCGTATAGTGAAGGCTACATCAGGGGGCAGAGCCTTTTCTTACAAAGCCCCACAGTTATGGAACAGCCTTCCAAGTAATGTTCGGGAATCAGACACAGTCTCAGTGTTTAAATCTAGGCTGAAAACATATCTGTTTAGTCAAGCCTTTTGTTAATGGTGTTTATGAGGTAAAGGTGTAGATCTGGAGGGTCCTCAGACAGAGTGTTTTGGTAAACTGGGCTATATGGATGCTGCCAGTCCCCACTCGCTTGCTCACTCGAGTTTGTTGATGGTGTAGAGGCTGCTGCTTTATGTCCTGGGGCTCCCTCATGCCTGGACGCTTTTTGCTTTGCTCCTGCTTGAACTCCTCTTTTCTGCTTTTTTCACTATTTCTCTATTTTTTCTTATTTGCTTTCTTTTTACATACATTCAACAAGTTTAGCAAGGAAGGACAGATGTTTTCTCCCATTTATACAAGATAACCTAGAAGTTAGACAAAGCAACTGACACAGAAGACTGGATTATAGCAAAATGGGGAAACCAAGGAACTCTAGTAACAAATGGACTGAGCTTGAAAAAAGAATTTCTAGCCTGGAATCTATGATTAATGCCCGTCTATTAAGGATTGAAGGGAGTCCAGCAGCCGATACCGCTAAGGGGAATGCGGGGAATGTTCAGCATCTGAATGATGGGAACTTGGATGAATCGGTTGACTTCACAAAGCAAAATGTGAGTACTGATTGCTGGAAAAGACAAGGTGCTAGACCCCAAAACAAAAGGGCATTAACTTCAACTCCATTGCGGTCTGATGCCGTCAGACCTACAGTCCATGAATACCACCGAGCTGAAAACTACAGATATACACAGCCCATTACACTCCAGAACAGATTTCAGTGCCTTACAGACATGGAACCAGTAGTTCCTAGAAAGTGGTAGAATTTGAATAACAAAAATAAAGCTCGCAGTAGAGGTAGAAAGCAGCTGCCAACACCTGTTAATCCTACAACCCTTGTTGTGGGTGATTTCACTGTGAAAAATATTGGAGGAGAGTCCATGGTTGTGTGCTGTTTTCCTCACGCTTCCATCTCAGAGACTACAGACAACATTTCAAAAATGCTGTCAAACTACAAATCAATTAAAAGCATTATTGTGCATGTTGGAGCAAATGATGTTTTCAGGGAACAGCTCACTGTGAGGAAATCTTTCAAAGACCTTTTTTCTGCCCTAAACGGACTTGGAATGCCTTTTTTTATCAGTGGTCCATTACCAGGATCTGTGATCGGCAATTACGGGTTTTCCCGACTGCTCAGTCTCAACACCTGGCTTGCAAAGACATGTTTTTCCTCTGGCATTAATTTTATTGACAACTTTAACCTTTTCTGGAAACGCAAAGCCTTTTTCAGCCCAAATAGCACAGAACTCAGCTGGACTGGTGCCAAAGTCTTGGCAGACCATTATCAACACTCTGTCCACCATTCCATGCCGACCTTGGGTACACTCTCTGATAAGCGCTCTGTAGCTGCACTGAAAGGAGTTAACAACACTGATACGAACTCTGTTTGGGTACAAACTGAACCTCCCAGGGACATCAACAAAAACTCAAAAACAGTACGGAAACACACTGCTGAGGTTCAAACTCAAGCAGTGAATCTGCAGGCAGAAAGAAGCGGGACTAACGCTCACTCTGATGGATTATAAACTGAAAAAATGATAAACAACCTCAAACATACAGATGATTCACAACATTCCGGGAAATGTCCAATCTCAGTTCCCATTCTCAGTGGAGTCAAGCAAAACTCCTTGTCACCAACGAAGGCAACTAAGCCCCCAGCAACTACAGAGGATCATGCTGACTCATCTGCCCACAATACAGTTCAGGAAAATGATCAGAGGGTGGATCTATCACCACACACATCCCCGTCACTTTCCAAGGCTAGCAACATGATATCTGAGCTAACGGGTAAGCTGGCAGAACTATCAGAAAGACAATCAGATAAACAAGCATCACCACAACCTCCTGAGACTGGCAATAGGCAATCACCACCAACAACAGTGGATGTAACCCCAAGCCCCTCTGTATCTCCTTCACCCCCCAGACTGCGTTTTCCTGAGAAAATGGAGAGACTATTGTCTTTAAGCCGAGTGTCTTTGGCAAGCCCAAGAGGACACTCAAATCAAGTACCGCACACAGAGCTGTCTCATGGTCAGGCCTTGTGTACCCCAATATCTGTAATGATATATCCTACTGCTACAGCACCCAAGAAACGGAGGGCACCACCTCCCCCTGTGATTACAGATAAGACTCAAGGACCATGTGCACAGCTACAGTTCACCGGCAGTAGTGAAGACCTTCGTGTTGGAACGAACTGATATAATCTGGGTCCAGATGGTAGTTTTGAAAATAAGCTGGGACCCACAAAGTACTTTTCTATTCCTGTGCTAACAAGAAGGAGAGGTGTTCTTATTCATCCTATCAATGGGGTAAACTTGTCAAATCTCCTTCCAGTTCCAAAACAACCACAGAACGCTTCTGTGGAAATTATCCCCACATTCACTGTAAAACTAGCTCTTCAGAATGTAAGATCACTTAATAAGCCTTTTTTAATTAATGACTTCATCGGTACACACAAACTGGATTTTATGCTTCTTACTGAAACTTGGCTTGAACAATCAAGCAGCTCTATTACTCTTATTGAAGCAACTCCCCCACTCTTTGATTTCATGAGTGTTGGAAGAGCCAATAAATGGGGAGGAGGAATAGCAAATATATACAAGGCATGTTTTCAGTACAAACAGACAACTCTTGGTGATTTTACATCTTTTGAATACCTAAGTGCAATCCTAAAATGTTCTTCTAACATATTAGTGTTGACTATTTACAGACCACCAAGACTTTCTGCACCACTGTTCCTAGAGGAGTTTGGGGAACTGTTGTCTAATATTTGTTTAGAGTTTGACAATCTTATTATTTCTGGGGATTTTAACTTCCATGTTGATAATCCAGATAACACGTATGCAAATGAATTTCTTACACTGATTGATGCCTTCAACCTAACACAACATGTACAAGGGCCAACACACTCCCATGGCCACACCCTCGACCTTGTCATCACTAAGGGTCTTAATGTATCTACTAGTGTCATGGACCTGGGTATATCTGATCATTTCTGTGTTTTCTTTGATGTTTCAATTTCCCCTCACTTTCAAAACAAGTCTGTGATTGTAAAAAAAGAGGGTAATTACCAATGGCACAGCAGCTCTTTTTGAGCAGGCACTCTCAGAACTCCCATGTCAATCTTCAGATTGTGCAGATGATCTAATGGAAATTTTTAATTCAAGAATGAATCATATTATGGATGCTATTGCTCCTTTAAAAACCAAAAGAGTCATAGACAAAGGAAAAGCACCCTGGAAACTAAATCCAACAGTTAAAATGTTAAAGAGGGAATGTAGAAAGTCTGAAAGAAAATGGCGTAAATCTAAACTCCAGATTCATTATCAAATCTACAAAGGGATGTTATGTAAATTCAACTTAGAAATTTCTAAAGCAAGACAGTCTTTTTTTGCTGACATTATTAATAGGAATATCAACAATACCCGTGTGCTATTTTCTACAGTTGAAAAGCTAACAAACCCATCAAAACAAATGCCTTCTGAATTTCTCTCAGTTAACACATGCAACGACTTTGCATCTCTTTTCAAAGGAAAGATTGATAAAATACGTATGAATATAGCCACACAGGTGCAAACACTTCAAAATCTGGAACCATTGGATAACGAGAGAGGGGGTCGTAATACAATGTCAACATTTAGTTTAATTGATGTTGAGACTCTGAGAAAAACAGTACAAAGTCTCAGCTCCTCCACATCTGAACTGGACATTTTACCTACAGTCTTTTTCAAATCTGTTCTTCACCTAATATCAGACGAGGTACTTCAGATTATCAACACCTCCTTACAAACTGGCATGTTTCCCTCATCTCTGAAAAAAGCGGTTGTAAAACCCCTACTGAAAAAGAATAACCTAGATGTCTCAGTACTCAACAACTACAGGCGCATATCCAATTTGCCATTAGTTGGTAAAATAATTGAACAAATTGTTTTTAATCAATTAACTGCCTTCCTGACATTAAACGGATGTTTTGATAAGTTTCAGTCAGGTTTTCGTGCCAATCATAGCACTGAAACAGCTCTTACTAAAGTCATGAATGACCTACGTCTTAATTCTGATGCTGGTAAAACATCAGTCTTGGTGCTTTTAGACTTAAGTGCTGCATTTGACACAGTAGATCATACCATACTGTTACATCGACTGGAGCACTGGGTTGGATTTACTGGTATAGTAATCAACTGGTTAAAATCTTACCTACAACAAAGATTTTTTTATGTGGCCATTGGAGGCCACAGTTCATCACCCGTGTCCTTGAACTGTGGGGTTCCCCAGGTCTCAATCCTGGGACCATTACTATTCAACCTTTATATGCTCCCACTTGGACAAGTTATTAAGAATAACTCAATAAACTTCCATAGCTATGCAGATGACACTCAGCTTTACTTAGCTATGTCACCTAATGACTATGCCCCTCTTGAGTCTCTTCATAGATGCATTGACCAAATTAACAAATGGATGTCTCACAATTTTCTTCAGCTGAATGCAGATAAAACTGAAGCAATTATATTTGGCAAAAAGGAGGAAAGGCTTAGGATTGCCACTGTTCTTGAAACTAAGGGGCTTAAAGCAAAGGATACTGTCAAAAACCTTGGTGTCCTTATTGACAGCGAACTTAACTTCAACAGTCATATGAAAGTGGTAAAAAAGTCTGCATTCTATCACCTAAAAAACATTTCTAAACTCAGGGGTCTCATGTCAAAACATGATCTAGAAAAACTTATTCATGCTTTCATCTCCAGTGGGGTTGATTACTGCAATAGCCTTTTCACAGGTCTTCCAAAAAAGACCATCAAAGAGCTTCAACTAATCCAAAATGCAGCAGCAAGGGTTCTTACAAGAACAAAAAGGGTCGTCCATATCACTCCAATCCTAAGGTCTCTGCACTGGCTCCCAGTGAGCTATAGAATTGACTTTAAAGCATTACTTCTTCTATTTAAAACATTAAATGGGATGGGACCCAGCTACCTACTGGATATGTTTCAATTATATGCACCAACTAGGTCTCTAAGATCACAAGAGAAAAACTTGCTAGTAATACCAGCTGTCAAAACGAAGTGTGGTGAAGCAGCCTTTAGTTGCTATGCTGCTAAGCTTTGGAACCAACTTCCAGATGATATTAAAAATGCTCCTACTGTTGTTAGTTTTAAATCCAGGCTCAAGACAAAGCTGTTTTCAGATGCTTTCACTTGATTAATTTTTACCTAAAGTGTAATTAATTTCCTTTAATATAATTTATTTTAATTTTGATTTTAATGATTTTACTTTCTTTATTTTAATTTCTTTTTAATCTTGGATTTTAATGATTTTACTTTTACTTTAATTCTTTGTTACTGTTCTTATGCTTTTATTTTTTGTGAAGCCTGTGTGTATGAAATGTGCTATACAAATAAACTTGCCTTGCCTTGCCTTGCCTTGTGTTACCTTCTGGCTCTCCTCTTTTAGTTATGCTGTCATAGTTAGTTGCCGGAGTACCTGCTTGTACTCAGTGCAATATGTATACTGTTCCTACTTATTCAGGTGACATTGGGCATACCTAACCACCTGTGTTTTCTTTCCCTCTCTTTCTCTCCCCCCAAATCTGTCCCTCTGAGTTACATGGAGTCAACAGGAAATCTTTTGGTGGAGAGGGTGGAAACCTCGACTGGCTATCGTAGCCTGCAGGGAATCGGCCGTCAGACATTCTGTCGCATGTCCCAGACCCGGTGAAATGTAACTGAATTGTCTTGGCCAGCCCTAAGGGTCCCATCTGCATCCCATCATTGCTGAGGAGTGTGCTCCCATCACCCAATCAAGCATCCAGCCAGAGCAGGTCATGATATTTTTTAACCATATTAACATGCCATTGTTGTGTATTATGCCTGATGTCAAGACTCTCGTCTCTGCGAGCCTACCACACAGACTTAATACTTGTGTCATTTTTAGGGCTTACCTAACAACCTGTGTTTTCTCCCCCCCAATATGTCCCTCTGAGTTACATGTCTGTCCTGGAATCGAGATGCTGACCTCTTCTGCCCCTCGGACCTGCTTGATCCATCCTGGTGCCCTGTGTCTGGTTGGAGTCTTATCGCATCGCTCATGTGGAGGACGGCCCCATGAGGACAGTTGAAAGTTACACCTGGAGGACGCTCTGGACTCTTACAGTAATGCTTTTATGGCTGAGGACTACAGTTGACTTGCTAACTTTAGGACTGCAGTTGTCATGAACAGTTTTGCACTCAAGTTTCCATCAATGAAGAGTTACAACATCAATGAAACTGCCTTCATGTTAAAACTGTTAATGTTATAGTCATGCTGTCTGTTGTTGCCCAAATGAGGATGGGTTCCCTTTTGAGTCTGGTTCCTCTCAAGGTTTCTTCCTCATGCCGTCTGAGGGAGTTTTTCCTTGCCACCGTCGCCACAGGCTTGATCATTGGGGATAGATTAGGGATAAAATTAGCTCATGTTTTAAGTCATTAAAATTCTGTAAAGCTGCTTTGCGACAATGTTTATTGTTAAAAGCGCTATACAAATAAACTTGACTTGACTTGAGTTTCAAGTGATTTGGACTGAACTTGAATTTTCACCTGATATGCCTAAATATAGGACACACTTCTATAGAAGTGATTTATTTATAATCATGCTATCTGTTATCACCCAGATGAAGATGGGTTCTCTTTTGAGTCTGTGTAACCCACCTGGCAGGTAAGTGACCACTGGACCAGAATTCTCTAGATTCGCAGGAAGAAGTGATGATGGAGGATAGGGTTTAGCACCAATTGAGTAAGAGGAAACACGCAGAGGTACGTTTGAACAAGATCACTGTATTAACACACATAAAAAATAAAGCACTTTTACAAATACATCCGGGTTTCAGTTTGTTTTCTTTTAAAGTGTCTTTTAAATTGGGTGCACCCTTTAAAAAAATAAAATGTCTCTTCTTTTCCGAAAATAAAAAAAGAATAGTTCCTCTCAATTTCTGTGAGTCTTTCTCGGTCCTACCACACCGACAAAATGACAGATGAAAGAGGAGAGGGTCCTCTTCAGTCCAGATGTTCACACGGTTGGCTCGCCATCCCCCTCGTCAGGGAGAGAATCCAGTTCCATCCAAAATCCAGGGTATCCAAAAAACCCAGCCTGTACCATATAACAGGCTTAAATAAATCCACTCACTTCCTTTTTTCACTGTACAGTTTCTAACTATGATCTACATCAATGTATAATACAACATTTAACTGTTAACTTAGAAAAGATAACTGCTGCATTAGTGACAGCATATCAAATATCAGCCTCACAGTTTTTTTATAATGAAAATAAAATCATTAATTGACTGATAAACAATCAAGAAACCCATATGTCAAGGATTATAAAACCACTCACAGTTCAACAGTAATTACTCACACTGGATTAAGGTAAGTAAAATAATGTAATATGAATTTGTTGTAATTTTTTTCACAACCCTGATATCTCATGCCTGTGTGCAACAGCACAGTGCTACACAGAAGAATGAAGCAATCTCATAACCCATGACACTCATCTTAATGATGTCTCTCTATAGTCACACAATGTAAATAACATGCACACATACTTTTTTAACACACACACACACACACACGTTTTTCTCTTCTATCATAAGAAAATTAACACAACACTGAGTTTATGCTCCTGCTCAGAGGCTAACACACCACGAGGTTATGCTAACTCGTGGGGCTAACTACTTATGCTTCACAGTCTGTGAAGATTCTCAATCATCCAGGTCATAGTAAACTGTGGGTGGTAGAAAAGGGCAACTGGACTTGCTTGAAAATTCTTGAAAACGTTTCACCTCTCGTCCAAAAGGCTTCCTCAGTTCTGTCTGACTAATAGGGAGTATCAGATATTTATCTTCTCCTGGATCAGAATCAGAATTCTGATGACCAGCTCATCTAAGGTGTCATTGAGGCATCATGTTGGTGTGGGTCACTGGAGGCTGGGTGTGAACGGCGAGTCATTAGGGTGATCAAAGGATTGCCCGTTAGGGTGATCAATGGCAATCTGACTCTCTCTGTCCTCCTGTGAGTCACCGAAAATAGCTGGGTCCTGGCGTACACCCAGCCGTCTGGGAAGAGTGTCCAAGACCGCCTTGTAGATGTTTGACAAACGATGTCTTAGACCCCCACCTCTGTTCAGTGATGGGCGTTCCAGGTTGACAAAAATGGCTTCTTTAACTCCTCGCTCATACCAACGATCCTCTCTGGCTAAAATGCGTACGTTACAATCCTGAAATGAGTGTCCTTTGTTGTTAAGATGAATGTAGACAGCCGAGTCCTGGCCTGAGGAGCTGGCTCTCCTGTGTTTGGCCAAGCGCCTGTATAGCGGTTGTTTCGTCTCCCCAATATACGAATCCGTGCAATCATCACTGCACTGAATTGCATACACTACGTTGTCCTGTTTGTGTCTGGGTATTCTGTCCTTAGGGTGGACCAGTTTCTGCTTCAGGGTGTTACTGGGTCTGAAATGTACCGGAATGTTGTGTTTGTAGAAGATCCTCCTGAGTTTCTCGGATAGACCAGAAATGTAGGGAATGACAATGTTCTTGCGTTTGTTCCTGTTATCATCCTTGTCAGTTATGTTCCTTTTTATGCTCTTTAGGAAAGGCCAGTTGGGATAAGCGCAATTCTGAAGTGCTTTCTTGAGACTCGCCGTTCACACCCAGCCTCCAGTGACCCACACCAACATGATGCCTCAATGACACCTTAGATGAGCTGGTCATCAGAATTCTGATTCTGATTCTGATCCAGGAGAAGATAAATATCTGATACTCCCTATTAGTCAGACAGAACTGAGGAAGCCTTTTGGACGAGAGGTGAAACGTTTTCAAGAATTTTCAAGCAAGTCCAGTTGCCCATTTCTACCACCCACAGTTTATGCTTCACAGTATTCACCGAGAAAAGAAAAGAATAAACACAGGTAAGGTTCCCAGGGTCGCTTCTCTGTGGTTCACCGGACACTCATGTATGAGCTCGAACAGTTCCTTCCTCTTTTTTTTTAACAGTATGCACAATAACAAGTGTTTTAATGAGTTTTTTCACTCCAACTCCCGTGTTTCTGCTCTCCTCCTGCTATCGTCTGTGTATCTCTCACAATGCGTCTCGCTAACCTGCGCCAAGGAGACGGGACATGAGTTGTTTTCACCAATAGCAATTCAGCTACACGACTATGAACAAATTAAATCACTTTTTCCTCACAGAATCACTATTGAAGTTGGAACAGACCTCTGGTATAAAATGAATTAATAAATTAAATGCAGAATTAAATAAAGGCTATGATTAGGAATTAAATGAAAATAATGCTCAATGAGGGCGGCACGGTGGTGTAGTGGTTAGCGCTGTTGCCTCACAGCAAGAAGGTCCGGGTTCGAGCCCCGTGGCCGGCGAGGGCCTTTCTGTGTGGAGTTTGCATGTTCTCCCCGTGTCCGCGTGGGTTTCCTCCGGGTGCTCCGGTTTCCCCCACAGTCCAAAGACATGCAGGTTAGGTTAACTGGTGACTCTAAATTGAGCGTAGGTGTGAATGTGAGTGTGAATGGTTGTCTGTGTCTATGTGTCAGCCCTGTGATGACCTGGCGACTTGTCCAGGGTGTACCCCGCCTTTCACCCGTAGTCAGCTGGGATAGGCTCCAGCTTGCCTGCGACCCTGTAGAACAGGATAAAGCGGCTACAGATAATGAGATGAGATGAGATAATGCTCAACGAAAGAAAAAAAATTTCTAAATGTTGTAACACTTTTTTTTCCCTTCTCAACAGGTTACTCATTCAACAACAGGTAGGTTCTTTTCTTTTTTTTTTCTCCCAACAGGCTACAGAACTAATTTAACAGTTAGGTTTCTCTTCCCTTTTTTCCCAACAGATTACATCTAGTTCCTCTCAAGGTTTCTTCCTCGTGTCGTCTGAGGGAGTTTTTCCTCACCACCATCGCCACAGGCTTGCTCATCAAGAATAAATACATTTATTAGGGATAAAATTATTAGTTCATATGTTTAAAGTCTTTATTTTTCTGTAAAGCTGCTTTGCAACAATATCTGTTCTTAAAAGCACTATATCAATAAATTGACCTGACGTCAATGAATGTGGTTCTTCTCTTTTGGGAAGGGGGTTTAATTAAAGGGTTACATGCATGATTTGAGTGGAACAATTGTCACAGGAGCTCTGTTCTGCTCCTGCCATCCAGATGACCAGGTCTCATGCTATGTCAGATTTTGTGGGCTTTGTGAATGTCAAATTGTCTGTATCTATGACCATGGGATACATGGTCATAGATACATAAGCTGTGCTGGAACCGCCATCAGTGCTGAATTGAAGATTCTACCTGGAATTTATTCAGGGGGAAACCCCCCCCACAAAGGCTTCACCATGGGCATCACCAATCATCACAAAGAAGTCTGTTGATTTGTGTGAATCCAACAGTGGTATTATGAAAGACTGATATCTCTGTGGAGAAGCTGCCAAAAGTGCAAATTAGTAGAGAGAGTGCATACTCTCAATAACCATGGCACACAGAGACACGACCATCTTTATAACTCTTGAAGAACTTCAGTGTTTATAAGAAGTCACCACTGTTATGATTAATTATTTAAGAAACTGTTATTTGTTGTTATAGCAAATTAATCAATTTCTGACCAATCACAATCCAGAATTCTACACCTCGATTGTATAAGTGTAATTTAATACATAGTTTAAGTAGTGATTTGGTAAAGGTAGACTGCCTTTCAGAGTTTTCAAGTGTAGGTCATAAAAAGAATTTTCCCCGACACCCAATTATTTTTGTTTAGTGACCGAAAGCTACTGAATTCGAAATCACAGACTTCCAATTTTATTAGTTTTTTTTAAAATAGAACAATTAATGAATTTAGTGCCACGTGGCCCTAAATTCTCTGCTATTTTTTCCTGCTTCACCATGACCCAATTCAAGATACTATGTCATGCATCACGTGGTGGGTTTTCCCCGTTCACACAAGGCATTGTGGGATACAAACTTGAAACAGGAGAGAAAAATGGAGAACGTGAGTGTGCGAATGAAATGTGAAAGACCGACTACAGTAACGGAAAGCGAGAAGAAAAGACGTTATGTTGCGAAGGAAAGGAAATGCAGGACCAAACTAATAAATATGGGCGCTCAGAGAGCACCTCGGTGTCATCAGCTGTTTGTTTAGCGACAGAATGATGGAACTGTCAGTGCACGCTCAAAGGGAAACCTGTAGATGGCAGTAATGGAACACTATGGATGCCAGCTGCCGTAAAACCCAAAAGAAGAAGAAGGTAAACCTGCGCATGCGCGCACGGACTTCCTCTGTCTGCTTGACTGCACGAAGCGAGCGATTTCATGCACAATATTTGCTTTAACCCCCTCAAAATCAATAACTTCCCAGCCACAGAATGGCCTGATATTTTGTGAGATATTACAGAAATAAACATATATCACAATGACCACATTTCAGAGGGAACTAAATTTCACCGAGTTTATGAAATCAAAAGGCCGTCTCGCTTTAATCATTATTTTGACTGATAAAATTTTTACTGTGTGTACACAGGGACTAAAACTGAGCTCATAAGACTGTGTATGATATATGAATGAGCCAAAAATGATAATTCCATATAATATAACTGCAATTAAAACTAATCAGTTAACAATCCACATGTTGATTGTAGCCATATTCAGAAATCACGTTCCATTCAGCTCAGAGGTTTCTTAGCATTTACCTCAGTGAATGGCAGCACTGAACATGCCCATGTCCAAAAGATGATGAATTAAAGGAAGACAGTGTCGTGTCAGTGCTGACCAGGAGACAATAACCTAATATTCACTGGAGGTTCAGACTCCTGTTTCAAATGACAGTATCTCAGTTTGGTCACGATGAGAAAATATAGACGCATTGAAAATTTTTCATAATATACCTTCAACAGGGGCGGCACGGTGGTGTAGTGGTTAGCGCTGTCGCCTCACAGCAAGAAGGTCCTGGGTTTGAGCCCCGGGGTCGGCGAGGGCCTTTCTGTGCGGAGTTTGCATGTTCTCCCCGTGTCCGCGTGGGTTTCCTCCAGGTGCTCCGGTTTCCCCCACAGTCCAAAGACATGCAGGTTAGGTTAACTGGTGACTCTAAATTGACCGTAGGTGTGAATGTGAGTGTGAATGGTTGTCTGTGTCTATGTGTCAGCCCTGTGATGACCTGGCGACTTGTCCAGGGTGAACCCCGCCTTTCGCCCGTAGTCAGCTGGGATGGGCTCCAGCTTGCCTGCGACCCTGTAGAAGGATAAAGCGGCTAGAGATAATGAGATGAGATGAGATGAGATACCTTCAACAGCAGAGTTAAAAGTTATGAATCAACACATACTGCTCATAGGGTGACCAGATTTCCCGAGTCTAAAACCGGGACACTTTGCGCGTGACCGTGATACTCGTGCATGCACACGCGTTTTGATGTAAACATGCGCCGGCTCAAACCGGCTCAGACAGATGCTTTTATCATTTTGTAGAAGCTCACTTTTATCAACATTTCAGAGAATAATCAAGTATTTTCTTGTTATCTACATGTACTTCTATCACAATTCAGTTAAAGTAAGAAAATCAGACAACAGATGTGATGATAGGGAATAGGCCAATAGCCTAAATTTCAACTGATTTATTTCACCTTTGTGAAAATGCCAAGGAAACGCATTGCTTGCATATTAACATCAACATTTTATGTGATGAACTTTTTTTTAAACAATAGGCTATGCATTGTAACAGGAATGAGCGCATGAGCCTAATCGTTGTCACCTCTGAACCTTTACCCAAAATGCCTCAGTTTAATCTTAACCAGTGTAGGCTATTAACTATTTTGAAAACGTGAACCCTGAGTTGACAACAGCATCAAACAAGTCAAGACAATCTGTGATACAGATTAAAGACAGATGAAACAGATGAAAGACAACAAAAAATGTTTCAGAAACACAGCCACCCAACCCACCCACCCTAAAGAAGATGCCATTTTATTGCATATATTCTAGGGCGTAATTTTGGGTAGGGACGCTAGGGACATGTCCCTACCAATATTCAGCCGCTACTGTGTAATCACGATCAATAAAACCGATGTCCTAACCTGAGCAATGATTATATGGCACACAAAGGGTTAAATGTATGACACTGCTAATAATCCCCCCTCTAACGTAGATATCATTCTCTGATTAGCTACCTGTTTCTCGCTAACTTACATAGTTAGCTATCCCAGCTGTCACTCCATCTGCTGTAAAAGCAGCACACTTCCCACAGCAGCCATGACTACCCGCCCATCAACCCCCCGTATCTCACACGTACACACCTGACCTACCCCACGCACCCCCCCACTCTCCGTCAGCCTACAAATTGAGCTGGACTTCGATGTCCATGCCTGCTTGCCCTACGACTCGCATGCTGACTTGAGTATCATGGATGACGGCCCCCCTCCCAAGAAACGAGACATTTGTTCATTCTTCTTCAAAGTCAAGAATGTAAGTGCAGGGTTTCCGTCGAGCTTTAAAAACTCAACAAAATCCTTTTGATGTATGGAAACCCTTCATAAAATTATTGCTGCAGCTCCTTAGGCAGGTTTAGCAACATGACAGGATGCATCAGAGCTAGGCTATTGCATAGCTGCAGAGAAAAGGAATACTGACCTGACAGAAATCTGCCAGCAGTTTGTCTCTGTTACAGACAGGCGTAGGCATGTGTTTGGTTCTTTCAAATAGGAGCAACATGTAAACTATTTTGCTTGTGTTTATGTATCAGTAACCAACACATTTACATTTCATTTATGTGTACTTACATGTTGTAGTTATGTGTTTCAATGTTCTTGATGTATGTTAATTGACAGTATGTTGCATTTTTGCAGCCCTTAACATCCTGCATGAGTAAAGCTGAGAACTCTGAAGTTGCCTCCTTGATTTTCATTACATTACATTTAGCTGACGCTTTTACCCAAAGTGACTTACTGTTACTATTTTGGTACAGGTTACAGTCCCTGGAGCAATGTTGGGTTAGGTGCCTTGCTCAAGGGCACTTCAGCCATGGATGTAGGAAGAGGTAAGGGTGGGATTTGAACCTGCAACCCTGGGATCCAAAGACCAACTCCCTAACCATTAGGCCACAGCTGCCCTCGTTAACCTATAAGATCTGCATGACATGAAATTATGATTGCTAATGGAAAAAAAACCCACCTTTCGGAAGCTCTGCCTTGGATCACTTTTGTGTCCCCATCAATGTCAAAATCAAAGTTACTCCCTTGCATATATTTACATGATGAGTGAATTTGCTCCAGTAGTGCTTTATTGCCCAAGAGCCTGTTGTGAAACTGCGAGCAAGTATCGTTGAAATTGGCCCGGGTAATGAGCAAGGCTTTGAAAGTAGGCACAGTCATGCGATTCCTCTCGTCAGTCCAGGTGTTGCTCATGAGTGAAAATATTCGCTCAACTGGAGCATTGGTGCCAGGTAGGCACATGGCAAGCTAGCAAAGCTGGCTGACATTGCTGTAAGGATTCTCCCTACTCTTGAAGTGCACGAACATCTCCGCCCAGCGATCATTCGTTGGCTTGCCATCAACGCTCCACTAAGCCACCTTCTCAGTGGTATATAGCCGCACAAATGACGTCTCGTCAAACAGCTGGGTCTTTCAATGTGACTGTAGTAGTTCAATACTGGTGGGTGGAGCACAGAGATCAGGTCCAACTTAGCGTTGTCACACTTTTCAGTCTAACAATTCAAACAGACACACACACATGACGAGTGTCTCGTTCAGGGTTGAGCTCCTCTGCTGTCTGCTCTCCCTCCTTATATAGGGCGCGGTCACTGGGAAGACACACAAACACAGGTTAATTGCTCTCAGGTGTAGTGATTCTGCCACTCACCTTCCCTGACTCCGCCCTCCTGTCACAGACCGGTGCTTGACCACGCCCCCGCTGCCACATACCCCCACCGCCCGACTCAGGCCGGGCAGCCGTCCGGCCTGCAGCCGACTCCCCCCCCCCCCGACGGGAGAGGAAGTCCGCCACGACCATCTGCGCCCCTGGCCTGTGGACCACCTTGAAATTGAAGGGCTGGAGTGCCAGATACCAACGGGTGATCTGCGCGTTGGCATCCTTCATGCGGTGGAGCCACTGGAGGGGCGTGTGGTCCGAACAGAGGGTGAAAGGGCACCCCAGCAGGTAGTAACGGAGGGCGAGGACCGCCCACTTGATCACTAGACACTCTTTTTCGATTGTGCTGTAGCGCCCTTCACGCACTGACAGCATCCTGCTAATGTACAGGACGGGGCGGTCCTCCCCCTCCGCCTCCTGGGACAAAACCACCCCCAGCCCTCTGTCTGACGCGTCGGTCTGCAACACAAAAGGGAGAGAAAAGTCAGGGGAGTGTAATAGTGGCCCCCCACACAGTGCAGCCTTTACCTCAGAGAAAGCCCGCTGGCATTGCTCCGTCCACTGGACCGGATCTGGTGCCCCCTTTTTAGTGAGATCAGTCAGCGGGCTGGTGACATCCGAATAATTAGGTATAAACCTACGATAATAGCCAGCCAGCCCCAGGAACTGTCTCACCCCCTTTTTGGTCTTGGGCCTCGGGCAAGCCGCAATCGCTGCTGTCTTATTAATTTGGGGACGCACCTGCCCGTTGCCCAAGTGGAAGCCCAGATACCGTACTTCCATCCGCCCAATCGCACACTTCTTTGGGTTGGCTGTGAGACCCGCTCGCCTCAGCGACCTAAGGACAGCCCTGAGGTGTTCCAGGTGCCTCGGCCAGTCATTACTATATATGATGATGTCATCAAGATAAGCGGCCGCATAGGTGGCGTGGGGGCGGAGGACCCTGTCCATCAGCCGCTGAAACGTAGCGGGCGCCCTAAACAGCCCAAACGGAAGTGTGACAAATTGGTGTAACCCAAACGGTGTGGAAAAGGCCGTTTTTTCTCGGGATAGTGGAGTCAAGGGGATCTGCCAATATCCCTTCGTCAAATCCAGTGTCGAATAAAAGCGAGCCGTGCCTAGTCGATCGAGCAACTCATCAATACGAGGCATTGGGTACGCGTCGAATTTAGACACCGCATTGACTTTTCTATAGTCCACACAGAACCGGACCGACCCGTCGGCCTTGGGTACCAAGACCACTGGGCTGCTCCAGTCACTGTGGGACTCCTTGACGATGCCCATTTCGAGCATGGTCTGAGGTTCTTCCCGAACCACCTTTTTTTTGTGTTCGGGTAGCCTGTAAGGGCAGCTACGCACTACCACCCCCGGGGGCGTCTCTATGTGGTGCTCTATGAGGTTAGTGCGACCGGGCAGGGGCAAGAACACGTCCGAAAACTCGGTCTGCAACTGGGCAACCTCCGCGAGTTGGGTCGGGGAGAGGTGGTCTCCACAGGGGACCGGAGAAGGATGTGATGCTAATGTTCCTTTTTGAACCTCCGGCCCCAGCTCCGCCTTCTCCGGAACCACCAACGCCATGGGGACCTCCTCGTTCCAGAGTTTGAGTAGGTTGAGGTGGTAAATCTGTAGCGCCCCACCCCTGTCCGTTCGCTTCACCTCATAGTCGATGTCCCCGACTCGCCATGTGACCTCAAAGGGTCCTTGCCACTTGGCGACTAATTTAGAGCTCGATGTGGGCAACAGTACGAGTACTTTCTCTCCCGGTGCGAACTCTCTAAGGCGCGTACCCTTGTCGTACAGGTGGGTTTGCCGTTCTTGGGCCTGCCGCAAATTCTCCTGGGTTAGGTGTGTGAGTGTGTGGAGTTTTGTGCGCAGGTCAATAACGTATTGAATTTCATTTTTGCTTGGTGAAGGTCCCTCCTCCCAATTTTCTCGCAGCACATCTAAAATGCCGCACGGCTTACGCCCATATAATAATTCAAATGGGGAGAACCCTGTGGAGGCTTGGGGGACCTCTCGCACTGCAAAGAGCAAGGGTTCGAGCCATTTATCCTAGTTACGCGCGTCCTCACTTACAAATTTTTTAATTATGTTTTTAAGGGTGCGATTAAACCGTTCCACTAAACCGTCCGTTTGTGGGTGATACACGCTGGTGCGGATCGGCTTAATACCTAATAACCCATACAGTTCGTTCAGTGTTCGTGACATAAACGAGGTGCCTTGATCAGTCAGAATCTCTTTCGGGATTCCAACTCGGGAGATGACGCGGAAGAGTGCCTCCACAATACTGTGTGCTGAGATATTGCGAAGAGGCACTGCTTCCGGGTATCGCATTGCATAGTCCACTAGAACTAATATAAAGCAGTACCCTCGTGTTGACTGATCTAATGGCCCGACGAGATCCATCCCAATTCTTTCAAACAGGGTCTCGATTAACGGTAGAGGGCGCAAAGGCGCTTTTGGAATGGCCGCTGGATTTACTAACTGGCATTCGTGGCATGCCGTACACCACCTACAGACATCGCCGTGAATCCCCGGCCAATAGAATCGGGCCATTATTCGGGCTAGGTTTTTATCCTGCCCTAAGTGTCCAGCCATGGGATTAAAGTGAGCCGCCTGGAATACCAATTCCCGGCGGCTCTTCGGAATTAAAAGCTGCGTGACTCGCTCTTTAGTTTGAGTGTCCTGCGTCACTCTGTATAACCTATCCTTCATAATCGCGAAGTAGGGGAAGGACGGGGTGGCGTTTGGCTGGAGCGTTTGACCATCGATTACTCTCACTTGGTCAAACACATGTCGCAGAGTCTCATCTCGCGACTGCTCTAATGGGAAATCCGCGAGGGATTCCCCAATAGAGAGAGGAGGAGCCGGCGGCTCCTCACCCTGACACGGAGATGACGTAGACGGCTCTGCGACAGCTGCTCCCGCCAAAGCGACACTGGGACCTCCCCCTGTCAAATGGCAGGACCCACTCTTTACTAGGCGTGTCATTAAACCCCGAAATCCCGGCCAATCAGTCCCCAAAATTAAAGAGTGGGTAAGGCGAGGATTAACCGCCGCCTTCACTATGAATTTTTCCCCTCTGAAAATAATGTGGACCGACACCAAAGGGTAGCGGTGAACATCCCCGTGCACACACAACACCTTCACCCCTTGTGCTCCCCCCAATGCCTCGTTTTGAACCAGGCTTTGGCGAATTGAGGTCTGATTACAACCAGAATTCACCAATGCCTGATATGTAGCCCCTTGGATACTCACCGGTATGCGATACGCTCCAGCCCGATCGAGGGCAGCCTCTGGCGCATCGGGGATCTGAACCACCGCGCCCACTTCCATTGCCGTGCACTGCTGCTGAATGTGGCCCGG
Organism: Neoarius graeffei; assembly: GCF_027579695.1. Taxonomy (NCBI): domain Eukaryota; kingdom Metazoa; phylum Chordata; class Actinopteri; order Siluriformes; family Ariidae; genus Neoarius; species Neoarius graeffei. Next base: position 56,752,300 of record NC_083592.1, read on the forward strand.
CTCCCTGCAGCGCCAGCAAACCGGCCCGGGCTTTCCCTCTGCACCGGTGATCTGGGGCTCACTCACCTGAGGTGGGGGAGAGACAGACACAGAAGGGAGAAACAGGAGGGCACCGCGGGTGCGGCGGGCCGGCTGGGGTGGTGCCGGCCCCCGCCTCCGCGGTGGGGGAATGGGGCGAGGACGGGACACAGGAGGAGGGGGAGAAAGAGAGAGAGAGAAGAGTAGAGAAGATGCCATCTGCTGTCCTGCCACCGGGACAGCCGCCAAATGGTCCTCCGCCAGCTCGACTGCTTGATCCAGCGATGCCGGGCGGTGGCACCGGACCCACTCCGCGGTTCCTGCTGGCAAGCGAGCGACGAACTGTTCCAGCGCCACCTGGTTGATGATTCCTTCGGCATCACGGTTGTCAGCCCTCAACCACCGCCAGCAGGCGTCCCGGAGCTGCTGGCCAAACGCGAACGGCCGGCCGACTTCCTCCAAGCGCAGCGCGCGGAAGCGCTGGCGCTGCTGTTCTGGTGTGCGCCCCACGCGCTGGAGGACGGCCCGGTGGAGGTCTGCGTAGGCCAGCCGGCGGTTGGCGGGGAGCTGTAGCACGGCCAGCTGTGCTTCTCCCATGAGCAGGGGGAGGAGGCGCGCCGCGTGCTGCTCCATCGGCCACCCCGAGGCTTCGGCCACTTGCTCAAAGAGCATGATGAACGCCTCGGGGTCGTCCTGCAGGCCCATCTTGGTTACGGTGAGGGGAGATGAGCCCGCGGTAGGAGCGCTGGTGGACTCCGCCGACGTGAGGAGGTGCCGGAACGCCTGTCGATCTTCTTGCTGGGCCAACACCAGGGCCTCGAACCGCTGTTCCTGCTCCTTTCGGAGGGTGAGTAGTGCCTGGTGCTGGCTTTGCTGGGCCGTGGCGAGGGCGTGGACCAGTTCAGCGAACGGGGAGGACTCCATGGGGCTGTGAGGCTGCTGTGCTCCAGATCCCGGGTTTCGGCACCACTGTAGAAGTTCAATACTGGTGGGTGGAGCACAGAGGACGGCAGGACAGAGATCAGGTCTAACTTAGCATTTATTGTCTCACTTTTCAGTCTAACAATTCAAACAGACACACACACATGACGAGTGTCTCGTTCAGGGTTGAGCTCCTCTGCTGTCTGCTCTCCCTCCTTATATAGGGCGCGGTCACTGGGAAGACACGCAAACACAGGTTAATTGCTCTCAGGTGTAGTGATTCTGCCACTCACCTTCCCTGACTCCGCCCTCCTGTCACAGACCGGCGCTTGACCATGCCCCCGCTGCCACAGTGACATTGATGCAATCTTGACGACATGTACTGGAGGGACGATTCAACCTCATCCCGTTGAGGGACAGTGTTGAGGAGAGTCCAGGAGAGGACCTCTATCTCCTTAAACGGAGCTCCCCATTCCTTCAAGTATAAAATGCAATACTTGTAAAAGGCGCAGACAGTGTTGCGAAATTCCGCTGCCTTTTGTGAATCATCAAGGGCACTCAGAAGATTCTTCAGCTATAAAAGCGAATAATTTCCCAATTTTACAAATTATTAACAAATAAATAAGTTTCAAATCACTTTATTGGCTAATGTTTCATGTTTATTTCCACACACTATGTATAACCTAAGCCTAATGTTAGGGCAAAGTAGGAAGAATTGTGCTTTATGGAGATGCTGACAAACTTTATGGAGATGCTGATTTCATTCATCCAGCAGGACTTGGCACCTGTCCATGCTGCCAAAAGTAGCCTAATATCTGGTTAAATTACAATATTCTAATTTTGTGAGATGCTGAATTTGGGATTTTCTTTAGCACAAATAGGCTTGTAGCTGGGGTGGCATGGTGGTGTAGTGGTTAGCGCTGTCGCCTCACAGCAAGAAGGTCCGGGTTTGAGCCCCATGGCCGGCGAGAGCCTTTCTGTGTAGAGTTTGCATGTTCTCCCTGTGTCCGCGTGGGTTTCCTCCGGGTGCTCCGGTTTCCCCCACAGTCCAAAGACATGCAGGTTAGGTTAACTGGTGACTCTAAGTTGACCGTGAGTGTGAATGGTTGTCTGTGTCTATGTGTCAGCCCTGTGATGACCTGGCGACTTGTCCAGGGTGAACCCCGCCTTTCGCCCGTAGTCAGCTAGGATAGGCTCCAGCTTGCCTGCGACCCTGTAGAACAGGATAAAGCAGCTACAGATAATGAGATGAGATGAGGCTCATAGCTAGAAATATTTCACTTACTGTCTAAAAACTTATCTTTTTTTCCTTAGCCTTTACTCCCTGATCATTTTCCTCTTTTATTTTAATTGCTTAGCCTTCAACTTGATTTCATTATTGTATTGTGTACAAAGATGGTATAGTGTAGGCCTATTTTTAAATTATATTTTCCTGCAGGGGGGCAGATGTCTTTGGGCTTTCACGCTTACCTTGAGACCTGTGAACACAGCCAACTTTCTGTCCTGCAGTTTGCCTTGCAGGTTGCGCAGGTGATGGGCCGAGTGCATGGCTGTGTTTTTCTGCCTCTCCACCACATTGATGGTATCGTTGAACAATGACAGCTGATTGTGCAGAAACCACATCCAGGCCTCATTAAGCGGGTTCTGTAAGAATTCACCGATCGCCACAGGTGGTCTGTCTTGAGAGGCGAAGTAAGACTGCAGCACAGGATAAAGCTTCAGCACTCTTTCGACAGCCGGACCTAGGGACAGCCACCGCGTCTTACTTGTCCCAAGGATCGTTGCGTACTCGAGCTTGACGAAGTCGCAGAACTCTTTTAATTGCTCAGTTCAGACAGTAAAGATGTGGAAATGTCCAAAAACTTTCACAATAAAGCTCTTGATGTCACAGGGAAAGGTATCTGCAGCAGTTTGGAGAGCATTGTGAGCGATGGTTGCAGCACAGCCCACTCCCGCTAACTCATTGGTGGAGGACTCGTTTAATTTGAAAAAAACATTCTTCATGCCAGCCCTAGCTCTCCCACCAAAGTTGGTGTTGGTGTTGTCAGCACAGAACCCAACAACTTTGTCAAGCAGGTTAAAAGCTCGGAGACTGCGATTGACCTCCCCAACAAGAATGTCGGATGTCTCACCTGGAACTGACGTGAATTCCAGGATTTTCACCTGCACCCCCTCTGTATCCTTGAAGTAGCGGATCACGATGGGAATAAGCTTCATCGCTTTGTGATTGGATGCATCGATAGCCACTGAGATGTGATGAACCACTCCTAGGTCTGCCTTTAACAGATCCATGGCATGGGGTGAGATGACACTCGTCACCATCGCTTCGGCCTTGGTTTGTGCACAAGTGAAGCGTTTGTCGTAAAACTTCCTTATCAGGCCTGCGGTGCAGTCCATGGACCTGAAACTTTGGTTGTGTTTCACCAAATGATAGGCAAAAGTACCCTCCTCAGCAGCCCATTTGAGTTCAGCACTGCCAGCGCTAACTTTACTGAAGTAAGTGGCTACACTGCTAGCCCCTGCCTCTACCCACCGCTTGTGCTTCACTGTTTTGAGGTGGTCTTTAACATCAGCACTACCACCATGAGCGATGGAGAAGAAGCACTTACAGTGTGTGCAGTTGTGACAGTTCGTATGGGTGGGTGGAGCACAGAAGGACGGCAGGCCAGAACTGAGTTCACAAAACTCTTTTTATTGTGACACTTTTCAGTGTTACATTCTCCCAGACACTCAGACACACGCACACACATTAGTCGTCTGGTTGGGGAGAGAGCTCCCTCTGCTCTTGCTCTCTCTCCTTAAATAGGGCACGGTCACTGGGGAAGACACACAAACACATTAATTAACATCAGGTGCAGTGATTCTGCCACTTACCTTCCCTGACTCTGCCCTCCGGTCACAGACCGACGCTTGACCATGCCCCCACTGCCACATACCCCCACCGCCCGACTCAGGCCGGGCGGCTGTCCAGCCTGCAGCCGACTCTCCCCCCCTCCCCCCCCCCCCCCCCCCCCCGATGGGAGAGGAAGTCCGCCACGACCATCTGCTCTCCCGGCCTGTGGATCACCTTGAAGTTAAAGGGTTGGAGTGCCAGATACCAACGGGTGATCCACGCGTTGGCATCCTTCATGCGGTGGAACCACTGGAGGGGCACGTGGTCTGAACAGAGGGTGAAAGGGCATCCCAGCAGGTAGTAACGGAAGGCAAGGACTGCCCACTTGATCGCCAGGCACTCTTTCTCAATGGTGCTGTAGCACCCCTCACGCACTGACAGCTTCCTACTGATATACAGTACTGGGCGATCCTCCCCCTCCACCTCCTGGGACAAAACAGCCCCCAGCCCTCTGTCCGACGCATCCATCTGTAACAAAAAGGGGAGAGAAAAGTCAGGGGAGTGTAAAAGTGGCCCCCCACACAGTGCAGCCTTTACCTTAGAAAAAGCCCGCTGGCATTGCTCCGTCCACTGGACCGGATCTGATACCCCCTTTTTAGTCAGATCAGTCAGCGGGCTGGTGACGTCCGAATAATTAGGTATAAACCTACGATAATAGCCAGCCAGCCCCAGGAACTGTCTCACCCCCTTTTTGGTCTTGGGCCTCGGGCAGGCCGCAATTGCTGCTGTCTTGTTAATTTGGGGACCCTGCCCTTTGCCCAAGTGGAAGCCCAGATACCGTACTTCCACCCGCCCAATCGCACACTTCTTCGGGTTGGCTGTGAGACCCACTCGCCTCAGCGACCTAAGGATGGCCCTCAGATGTTGGAGGTGCCTCGGCCAGTCATTACTATAGATAATGATGTCGTAAAGGTAGGCGGCTGCATAGGTGGCGTGGGGGCAGAGGAGCCTATCCATCAGCCGCTGAAACGTTCCTTCGGCGTCGCGGTTGTTGGCCCTCAGCCACCGCCAGCAGGCGTCCTGGAGCTGCTGGCCAAACGCGAACGGCCGGCCGACTTCCTCCAAGCGCAGCGCGCGGAAGCGCTGGCACTGTTGTTCCAGAGTGCGCTCCACGCGCTGGAGGACGGCCCGGCGGAGGTCAGCGTAGGCCAGCCGGCGGTCGGCGGGGAGCTGTAGCACGGCCAGCTGTGCTTCTCCCGTGAGCAGGGGGAGGAGGCGTGCCGCGTGCTGCTCCATCGGCCACCCCGAGGCTTCGGCGACTTGCTCAAAGAGCGTGATGAACGCCTTGGGGTCATCCTGAAGGCCCATCTTGGTGACAGTGAGGGGAGACGGGCCCACGGTAGGAGCGCTGGTGGGCCCTGCTGACGCTAGGAGGTGCCGGAACGCCTGTCAATCTTCTTGTTGGGCCAACACCAGGGCCTCGAACCGATCTTCTTGCTCCTTTCGGAGGGTGAGTAGTGCCTAGTGCTGGCTTTGCTGGGCCGTGGCGAGGGCGTGGATCAGTTCAGCAAACGGGGAGGACTCCATGGGGCTGTGAGGCTGCTGTGCTCCAGATCCCGGGTTTCTGCACCACTGTGGCAGTTCGGAGCAGGTGGGTGGAGCACAGAGGATGGCAGGACAGAGATCAAGTTCCAATCTAGTATTTATTGTCACACTTTTCAGCATAACATTCGGTCAGACAGACCCACACACACACACGACGGGTGTCTGTTCAGGGAAGAGCTCCTCTGCTCTCTGCTCTCCCTCCCTATATAGGGCGCGGTCACTGGGAAGACACACAAACACAGGTTAATTGCTCTCAGGTGTAGTGATTCTGCCACTCACCTTCCCTGACTCCACCCTCCTGTCACAGACCGGCGCTTGACCACGCCCCCGCTGCCACAATAAGCTATATATAGAAGCAATAGCCACCCTAGGAATACCGACCTATTTACCAGAAAGAATCCAAAATGGTGAGGAATTGACCAAGAAGAAGCGATTTTTGTTGGACTGCTGAAGGCATTATGGTTTAATTAGTCCATAACTTAATTAATAATTGTAATGAAGCAAATCTGGGTAGAAGTTATATGCACCCTAGGTCCCCCTACCTTCATGCCAGAAAGAATCAAAATCGGTGAAGAATCGAGAGAGAAGAAGCAATTTGTGTGGAAACTGCTCGTTAGGGATAGATTAATTACTCCATATCTTCCTTATTTGGGTATTAGCTATTGTATATGCACCCCAGGCAGACTTAGCTTCCTGCCAAAAATAATAAAAATTGGTGAAGACTTGAAAGAGAAGAAGCGATTTTCGTGAAACATGGACGACGCTGGACGGACAATGGACAACACATGATGGGATAAACTCATCGCATATCGGCCAGATGAGCTAACTAGAGTGACGGTGTTTTCACCTTGTGGAAGTGGATCTGACTTGCAAAGAAAAGAGCTAGAATATGGAGTTAAAACTTCAGTCAAAACATCCAATACACACCTGCAGGCTTATATGTAGCCGTTATTACAGAGGTGCGAGTTTTCACTGCCAAGACAAAATAACACATGCTAGTACGATATCTCACACCCATCACCTGCTGTAAGAACACTGTCAGGGTTGAATTGTGAAAATCCTGACAAAAGTGAAACATATCCAGTCACACAAAATAATCCTGAATGTCTCATCTACTTTCTTAAAATAAATGTACTGCTGATTTGCAAGTCAGCGGATCACAAAAAGCAACCTCTCTCTCTAGTATGCACGAGCATACTACTAAAGTAATGCAGAAATATCTCAGTTCATTACCCCGTGTTATTTTCTCCAAATGTTTCCGTATTAAAAATAACCTTTGAGCCCAACCTACATTTTATCCTGATTAAATATAAGGGATAAAACACTCTGTGTTGTGCTGTGATATGGAAAAATAAATAAATAAATAAATAAATAAATTAATAAAACTGAGCTACTATTACTATTTATTCATTCATTTCCTCCATCATCGTATCCCAGAGTGTTTATTCTTCTCAGAGCACAGCAATTTGCTCACATCAAGTATTAAAGAATAAAATATTTTTTATCCATTTATAGGTAAATGTAGTGCTGAGAAACATTAGGTTTAGTTCCTGTTCTCACTTACATTAAAGCAGTTAAACTTTCAATCCTTCACCCACCTCTCTTTTCACCTGTCTTTAAACTTTAATAACACACACACACACACACACACACACACACAAATAAAAAACAAAACAACCACTGATTATATCTGTAATGAGATGTTCAACCAGCACATACGGTATGGGTGTGATGGTCCACAAAGCTTTGGCTATGTAGTGCAGGTACGTTCTCCATGCTTTCTCCATGTCAAGTCAAGTCAAGTCAAGTTTATTAGCACTTTTAACAATAAACATTGTCGCAAAGCAGCTTTACAGAATTTGAACAACTTAAAACATGAGCTAATTTTATCCCTAATCTATCCCCAATGAGCAAGCCTGTGGCGACGGTGGCAAGGAAAAACTCCCTCAGACGACATGAGGAAGAAACCTTGAGAGGAACCAGACTCAAAAGGGAACCCATCCTCATTTGGGCAACAACAGACAGCCTGACTATAATATTAACAGTTTTAACATGAGGACAGTTTCGTTGATGTTATAACTCTTCATTGATGGAAACTTGAGTGCAAAACTGATTCATGATAACTGCAGTCCTAAAGTTAGCAAGACAACTGTAGTCCTCAGCCATAAAAGCATTACAGTAAGAGTCAAGAGCATCCTCCAGGTATAACCCTCAACTGTCCTCATGGGGCCGTCCTTCACAGGAGTGATGCGATAAAACTCCGACCAGACACAGGGCACCATGATGGATCAAGCAGGTCTGAGGGGCAGAAGAGGCCAGCATCTCAATCCCAGGACCAACATGTAACTCAGAGGGACAGATTGGGGGGTAAGAGAGAAAGAAAACACATGTTGTTAGGTATGCCCTAAAAATGACAAGTATTAAATCTGTGTGGTAGGCTCGCAGAGACGAGAGTCTTGACATCAGGCATAACACACAACAATGGCATGTTAATATGGTAAAAAATATATCATGACCTGCTCTGGCTGGATGCTTGATTGGGTGATGGGAGCACACTCCTCAGCAATGATGAGATGCAGATGGGACCCTTAGGGCTGGCCAAGACAATTCAGTTACATTTCACCGGGTCTGGGACATGCGACAGAAGTCTGACAGCCGATTCCCTGCAGGCTACGATAGCCAGTCGAGGTCTCCACCCTCTCCACCAAAAGATTTCCTGTTGACTCCATGTAACTCAGAGGGACAGATTGGGGTGGGGGGGAGGGAAAGAAAACACAGGTGGTTAGGTATGCCCAATGTCACCTGAATAAGTAGGAACAGTATACATATTGCACCGAGTACAAGCAGGGACTCCGGCAACTAACTATGACAGCATAACTAAAAGGAGAGAGCCAGAAGGTAACACAGGCATGAGGGAGCCCCGGGACATAAAGCAGCCAGCCACTACACCATCAACAAACTCGAGTGAGCAAGCAAGTGGGGACTGACAGCATCCATACATCCCAGTTTACCAAAACACTCTATGTCTGAGGACCCTCCAGATCTACTCCTTTACCTCATAAACACCATTAACAAAAGGCTTGACTAAACAGATATGTTTTCAGCCTAGACTTAAATGCTGAGACTGTGTCTGATTCCCGAACATTACTTGGAAGGCTGTTCCATAACTGTGGGGCTTTGTAAGAAAAGGCTCTGCCCCCTGATGTAGCCTTCATTATATGAGGTACCAGCAGATAGCCTGCACCTTTTGATCTAAGTAGGCGTGGCGGGTCATAGAGGACCAGAAGTTCACTCAGGTACTGTGGTGCGAGACCATTTAGTGCTTTAAAGGTCAATAGTAGTATTTTATAATCAATACGAAATTTGATTGGGAGCCAATGCAGTGTGGATAAGACAGGCGTGATGGGGTCATATTTTCTAGTTCTAGTAAGGACTCTTGCTGCTGCATTTTGAACTAACTGGAGCTTGTTTATGCACTTATTGGAACATCCAGACAGTAAGGCATTACAATAATCCAACCTGGAGGTAACGGAAGCATGGACTAGTTTTTCTGCGTCATGCAATGACATTAAATTTCTTATCTTTGCAATATTTCTGAGATGAAAGAAAGCTATCCGGGTGATGTTATCAATATGAGTTTCGAATGAAAGACTGGGGTCAATAATCACTCCGAGGTCTTTTACTGCTGCATGTGAAGAAACAGAAAGGCCATCCAGAGTTACTGTGTAATCAGAAAACTTACTTCTAGCTGTATGTGGTCCGAGTACAAGTACTTCAGTCTTGTCAGAGTTAAGCAGAAGGAAATTAATAAGCATCCAGTGTCTAATGTCCTTAACACATTCCTCAGTTCTATTAAGCTGGTGTCTGTCATCAGGTTTTGCAGAGACATACAACTGTGTGTCATCAGCATAACAGTGGAAACTAATACAATGTTTACGAATAATATCACCCAGAGGTAACATATATAGAGAAAAAAGCAGTGGACCCAAGACAGAACCTTGTGGAACACCAAACTTTACCTCGGTACGTCTAGAAATATCACCATTTATATCAACATACTGATAACGATCAGTTAGATAAGACCTGAGCCAGGAGAGGGCCAGTCCCTTAACTCTTACAACATTTTCTAGTCTATCCAGAAGAATGGAATGATCAATGGTATCAAATGCAGCACTAAGGTCAAGCAACACAAGTAGCGAGACACAGCCCTGATCAGACGCCAACAGTAGGTCGTTTACTACTTTAACCAGTGCTGTCTCTGTGCTATGATGAGGTCTAAATCCTGACTGATACATTTCATGGATGTTATTCCTATGTAAATATGAGCATAACTGCTGTGCCACAGCTTTTTCAAGGATCTTGGAGATAAAGGGGAGGTTTGATATTGGCCGATAATTGGACAGCTGACAGGGATCAAGGTCAGGTTTTTTAATCAGGGGTTTGATAACTGCTAGTTTAAAGGATTTGGGTACATAGCCAATCATAAGAGAAGAATTTATTATTTTTAGAAGCGGTTCAATTACTCCAGGCATTATCTGTTTGAATAGATGTGTAGGTAAGGGATCTAGTCCGCAAGTTGAGGCTTTTGATGTAGAGATTAATGAAAGTAATTCAGTTTCTTTTAGGGGAGTAAAACATTCTAACTGATGATCCGATACAGTTATATAGTTAACTACAAGGTCACTTTCATTGTCTGACCTTAAATTAGTAGTTTGAATTTTTTGTCGGATATTCTCAATTTTGTCATTAAAAAAATTCATGAAGTCGTTGCTACTACATACTGCAGGTGTGCATGTGTCTATAGTGGACTTATTCCTGGTTAATTTTGCTACAGTATTAAATAGGAATCTAGGATTATTTTTGTTACTTCTATTAGGGAGGAGAGATATGTTGATCTCGCAGCACTAAGAGCTTTTCTATACTTCAGGAAGCTCTCCTTCCAAGCTAATTTGAACACTACCAATTTTGTTTGACGCCATTTATGTTCCAATTTTCGAGTGGTCTGTTTTAATGTGCGAGTGTCATCATTATACCAGGGTGCTAATTTTTTGTCTCTCACCATTTTCCTTTTTAGAGGAGCTACATTATCTAAAGTATGGCGGAATGTTGACTCTAAGCATTCAGTTGCCTGATCAAGTTCTGCAGGGGCTGACAGTGACCCAATCAAAGTTGACAGCTCTGGGAGATCATTTATAAAGCTCTGTGCAGTAGTTGACGTGAAAGTACGTTTAATACAGTAGCGTGGTGAGGTGCATATATTATTACTCAGACATATTTTGAATGAGATGAGACAATGATCTGAGAACTTCAGACTGTGGAAGTATGACTATATTGTCTACGTTTAATCTGAATGTTAGTATTAGATCAAGGGTGTGACCACCATTATGGGTCGGTCCTATGACATTCTGCTTAATCCCGATTGAATCTAAGATGGACACAAACGCTGTTTTTAAAGGGTCTTCTGGGTTATCGAAGTGAATATTAAAATCTCCGACAACTAAAGCTTTGTCTAAGGAAATAACCTCCGTGTCCTTGCAGTTTGTTCTCTGTAACTAGGTTACTTTGAATGTGTTCTCTTCAAGGATGTGAAGCTGTTCTTTGTGTTCTTGACATTGGTAAAACCATAAGTATGTTTGACGATGGAGCATTATTCATAAAATAAACAGATATACAACTATTCAAAAGCAAAAGGCTCTTCAGCGTGGGCAAGCAGCAAATAAACTAATCAGAGAAAAAAATGACAGACAAAATGCAAGAATCAAATAGACAGTATTCTTCACTGACTTCATAAACTCAACTCAAACCAAGAGATAAGTAAAAAAAAAAATGGCATGCAGGCTTATATACGGGAGAGTGGGGAGACTTGGGACAAGTTTTCAGCTTTTGTAGATTGTGTGAAATTCTTTGCAGGTCACGTCACATTCATATTGCAATAGAGAGGATTTACTGTACCCTCTTACCACAACATCAGTTTCTGAGCTTGGCACATATACTGCCATATACTGGCCTTCAAGACTCACATTTTCTGTCGTTATTTTTTTTTGGGTAGACATGAGAAAAAATAAAATAGCCAGGCTTACATGTTTAATTTTTATGATCAAACCCTGTCCCATATGAACTGTATGAACACACAATGCTGGTACAGCGATAGAAAAATGTCAGTTTGCCCAAAATCTGACTCGACAAAATAGTTCCATTCTCAAGAAGGAATTAATCAAGTCATTAGTTTTCTTTTGTTACAGACATGTAAAATTTTTTTCCTTTACCTGACACGTTTTGACGGTGTAACTTCCGTCTTCATCAGAGGGTCACCCGGATGTTGGTGTGTGACGTGCTTTTGTAATCAGCTGATGTTACGGAGGTGTGGCCTCCCTGTCAATATTGACAAGCCGGTCACACCTCCCGCTGTCAGTGTTGCCCCCTCAGGACGACGCTCCAGGTGTGGGAGAGCATGTATGCCCCCTCATCCCTGTTTATTGTTCTTGGACTACACTTTCTGATTTCTATTGACTCCTTAATCCAACGGTGGTATCTGTTGTTCTCTTGTTGTATGATTTGAGCATTGTCCCAGTCCATTATATGATTTTCCCTTCTGCAGTGGTCTGTTGTTGCTGATTTGAGGTTCTCTTGCGTGGCTTTATCTTTTTTTGCTCTTGTTTGTCTCTGTTCTGTTTCTTTTTCACATTCCTTTTTATGTTCCTTTTTTCGTATGCTAAAACTCCTTCCTGTCTCCCCAATGTAGGTTTTATTGCATGACTGGCATGGTATTTCATATATGATATTGCATTTATTGTGTTGGTCGATTTTGTCCTTAGGGTGAACTAGTAGCTGTCGTAGTTTGGTGTGTGGTTTCACGGGTGTTTGTATATTGTGTTTTTTCATGGCTCTTTGGATTCATTCTGTAACTCCTCTGACATATGGTAGAGTCACTACTGCTTTGCTTTCCTGTTTTTGGGTTGTCTGTTTTCTTCCTTTTTTTGTCTGTGTCTTTTCTTTTGTTTTCACTTGTTGTGCACCTTTGTGTATGGCCCATGGTGGATATTGACATGTGATCAGAGCTTGCTGTATGTGTTGTTCTTCTGTTGCGCATCCTGTGGAATCGGTTATGATTGCTGCACGTTCGTAGAGTGTTCTGACAACTGACAGTTTGAGTGCGATGGGGTGTTCAGACGTCCAGAGCAGATATTGATCAGTGTGTGTCGGTTTTCTGTAGATTGTTATTTTGATTTCTCCGTCATCTGTGTGGTGAATTTTTATGTCCAAAAATGCTATTGATTTTTCTGTTTCCTCTTCGTGCGTGAATTTTATGTTACCGGTGTGGTCTATGGAGTTGAGGTGATTAGTCAATTGTTGAGTGCGTCCGACTTTCACTTTCTCCAGGATGTCATCTACATACCTCCTCCATAATGTGGGCCTGCATTCTTCTGGGGCAGATGTAATAGCCTCTCTTTCGAGGTGTTCCATGAAGAAGCCGCACATTATGGCGGAGAGTGGGTCCCCCATCGCGAACCCTTCCTTCTGCCTGTATATTGTTCGGTGGAACTGGAGGTATGTGGATGTGGCAATGAAATTGAGCAGTTGACTGATGTCTTCTACTGATAACTGTGTGCGTTTCTTGAGAGTCTTATCTGTTTTGAGGCGCTGTTGTACGATTTGCAGTGTAGCTTCCACCGGGGTTTTTGTGAATAGGGAGACAACATCGTGTGATATTAAAATTTCGTCCTTCTCCACTTTTATTTTACTGAGTTGTTCTGCTAGTTGTTTTGAGTTTTTGCAATGTTGTTCTGTTTGGCCCAGCAGTGGTTTGATTATCTCCACACGTGCTTTAGACAGGTTGTAGGTAACTGATCCGATGCTGTCCACAATCGGACGTAATGGTGCTCCTGGTTTATGTATTTTTGGTGTGCCATAGATCCGGGGGGTTATGCTACTGACAGCGGGAGGTGTGACCGACCTGTCAATATTGACAGGGAGGTCACACCTCCGTAACATCAGCTGATTATAAAGGCACGTCACACACCAACATCCGGGTGACCCTCTGATGAAGACGGAAGTTACACCGTCGAAACATGTCAGGTAAAGGAAAAAACTTTTACATGTCTGAAACAAAAGAAAACTAATGATTTGATTTAATAAGAAGACATAATGAACGTAACATATCTAGAAATTAAACAAGTTTAATTCTCATGCAGGGACATGCCCACATTTTTAACAAACATTCTTAACTTTATATTTGTAAATCACATGAAAAAAAAAACTGTAACATGATGAACTGTCCCAACTCTCCTCATCTGGACATTTTGGAAAGAAAAAAATCCTGAAATGTTTTTCCCCAGAATTTAAGTTTAATAAATAATACTGTATCTGGTAACTCGAGACTATAGAATTTAATTCCTAACAAATCCCCAATTCACCAGCCTACATTACACCATAGAATGGCGGTGGAGGCGAAGTAGAAAATACTTTTAAGTTTTGGTTGATAAAATGTTGAACTGCACAAACCTTACTGCAGTGTTCAGCTTCGGCTCCAAAAGAAATCAGTTACTCTCAGGGCCAACATCAAACTTCTGATGGAATCTAAAACCTGATTGGTTGAAATTAATTAATGGGAAGACAAACTGTCCCAAGTCTCCCCTGTCCCAAGTCTCCCCGCTCTCCCCTATTGGCTGGTCATGACTGAAATCTGAAAGCAACTTGGCAAATTTGTCATTTCTTAAAACTTCTGACCAGATTACACTCGTTTTTCAAATTGTTTTAAAATTGGATTTCTCAGGCGGCATGGTGGTGTAGTGGTTAGCGCTGTCGCCTCACAGCAAGAAGGTCCGGGTTCGAGCCCCGTGGCCGACGAGGGCCTTTCTGTGTGGAGTTTGCATGTTCTCCCCGTGTCCGCGTGGGTTTCCTCCGGGTGCTCCGGTTTCCCCCACAGTCCAAAGACATGCAGGTTAGGTTAACTGGTGACTCTAAATTGAGCGTAGGTGTGAATGTGAGTGTGAATGGTTGTCTGTGTCTATGTGTCAGCCCTGTGATGACCTGGCGACTTGTCCAGGGTGTACCCCGCCTTTCGCCCGTAGTCAGCTGGGATAGGCTCCAGCTTGCCTGCTACCCTGTAGAACAGGATAAAGCGGCTAGAGATAATGAGATGAGAGATTGGATTTCTCATCAGATCAAGTTGCAAGAAAAACTTGTCTAAGGTGAAGCTATTATATCTTTGTATGGCTCAAAAACATCCTATTTTAAGAGATATGCATCACCACACGTCATGTTGTATGGCTCTTAGTCCTGCTGTGGAGGATGATCTCTGAGGGAAAAGCTCGGTCACAACACAACAGAAATATTGCTTGTGAGACTGAAGAGTTCTCTGTGTGGGTTTGAAGGTGTCCAGTTATGAGTTAGCCAATATGAGACACCACCCTCAAGAGACGTGCACACAGAGAGAGAGAGAAACAAAAAACACATAATTACATCAGGTTTCATCCTTCTGGACTGTCTAGACACAAAGATAAAATATACTTTATTAAATCCAGAATTTAATTTAATATTGTTGTCATTGGCTGTCCATCGCTCGCGGCGATGACTGCTTCATTAGGATGGCAGAAACGCAGATGCGCTGCAAGGCCCTCACCAGAGTGACAGAGTCGCCCGCAGTGGCAGTACAAATGGCCTGGCTGAACCGCCACGGAATGTCTGGCCTTGTGAGCTCTCGCATACTATTCTCCTCTCCTAATGAAGCGCCTTACACAGTAAGGTAAGACAAATTATGTCATACCCCCATTGTGTTGTCTCTCTGGACCTCCAGGCCTAATGCCAAGTGGTGCACAAAAGTGCCACAGACCTGACGGGTATGGAAGTTGCCCCACAGTGACAACTGACTTGCCGAGTGATGGCATCTGTTGGCTATTTGAGTGGCTCTTCCACATACCATCTGGTGGTGTGGCATTGACCCTGTTGGGTTCATCTGTCACATTGCGCTGAAAAGCACTCTGCTGCCAGCGCCTTTTTGGTGATGTACTATTTAACCCATAGCTGGAACCCAGGCAGGTGCTACCACTCCAGGTCAGAGCAGACCTGGGAGCTGTAACGGAAACTTCTAATAAACACTTCAGAACGCTTAGCAGTTGTCTTTTCAGTTATTTATTATAATAGATCATATACAACCCCGATTCCAAAAAAGTTGGGACAAAGTACAAATTGTAAATAAAAATGGAATGCAATGATGTGGAAGTTTCAAAATTCCATATTTTATTCAGAATAGAACATAGATGACATATCAAATGTTTAAACTGAGAAAATGTATCATTTAAAGAGAAAAATTAGGTGATTTTAAACTTCATGACAACAACACATCTCAAAAAAGTTGGGACAAGGCCATGTTTACCACTGTGAGACATCCCCTTTTCTCTTTACAACAGTCTGTAAACGTCTGGGGACTGAGGAGACAAGTTGCTCAAGTTTAGGGATAGGAATGTTAACCCATTCTTGTCTAATGTAGGATTCTAGTTGCTCAACTGTCTTAGGTCTTTTTTGTTGTATCTTCCGTTTTCTCATCTCATCTCATTATCTCTAGCCGCTTTATCCTGTTCTACAGGGTCGCAGGCAAGCTGGAGCCTATCCCAGCTGACTACGGGCGAAAGGCGGGGTACACCCTGGACAAGTCGCCAGGTCATCACAGGGCTGACACATAGACACAGACAACCATTCACACTCACATTCACACCTACGGTCAATTTAGAGTCACCAGTTAACCTAACCTGCATGTCTTTGGACTGTGGGGGAAACCGGAGCACCCGGAGGAAACCCACGCGGACACAGGGAGAACATGCAAACTCCGCACAGAAAGGCCCTCGCCGGCCCCGGGGCTCGAACCCAGGACCTTCTTGCTGTGAGGCGACAGCGCTAACCACTACACCACCGTGCCGCCCATCTTCCATTTTATGATGCGCCAAATGTTTTCTATGGGTGAAAGATCTGGACTGCAGGCTGGCCAGTTCAGTACCCGGACCCTTCTTCTACGCAGCCATGATGCTGTAATTGATGCAGTATGTGGTTTGGCATTGTCATGTTGGAAAATGCAAGGTCTTCCCTAAAAGAGACGTCGTCTGGATGGGAGCATATGTTGCAGTGGCGGCTGCTGGTTTTTAAAACAGGGGAAGCCCATTTTACACATTCATCGTAAAACCTGTAGGCCGGATATCAAAGCATAGAAAGGTGTGCCCCATTAGCATAGTGAACTAGACAACCCCACCTAGTGGCAGAAAGCATTTTTGCTTGTACATTTCATGTTATAGTCTGGCTTGCCAGGCTAGTGCCTCATATCCTTAATCAAAAATATCAAACATCCAAAAATCACTGGCTATTCAATGAAGAGCCTTGAACATCATACCCTGATATGCAACACAGAGTCTTTAACATAACACCCAGCTGTGCAACACATCCTTGAACATCTTCTGCAACACAGTCTGGAAATTCATAACCAGGTAGGCTATGCAACACACAGAACCTTGAATATTATACCCAGGTATAACCTATAACACAGAGCCCACCATTCTCTTAACATTACTGAACAATATACACACTTCACATTCATGAACATTATATGATGCACACTATACACAAATTCTGCCCTCCGCTCCTTTTCCAGAAAATGGTCTGTGACCCTGTCATACCAGCTGGTGCACACTGTATACGAGCACCTTCATCGATGGCATGTTCCACCCTGACCCTCCCCAGACAACTAAGTTTTGCACATGAAGTGACATGCTCATTGCTCGTTTCATGCCTTTTGCAAGCCCTTTTGAAATTCACCAGGTCCCCAAACCCATCTTTTGACCAAACTAAATTTCCCTGAGAGGGCTTCATCAAAAGACATGGCCAACAGTACATTTTATTAGTCACAGTAGACCCAGTCAACCAGTTCACATTTTCATACCAAGACACCTGAAAAGACCTGTTATGACCTGCTGATTTTTGAATGAGATTAAGCTTGGGCTTTGGTCTGCCTTGCTCTTTAATTCTCACTTTCTTCTCGTTTGGCAGAGTGTCAAAAAGTTTTGACAAAAGCATGTCCACAACGTTTGCCATTATAGCAGATAGATACCAGCTGTTAGCAGCTAGCACTGCAGATCCCAATAAGGCTCAAGCTAGCCTACAACCACGTTGATTGAACTACAAATGAAATAAACGAGTGAATTCACGAATGATCAAACTGATAGAATGGATGAAAGTTAACGGAGCACAACGAGTAATATTTACATTTATTTACAGAGTAATGTACAGAGACATCAATGAGAAGAAATGTTTATATGAAAAGAAATTCGGACAGCACTTTGGCACACGACTACACTTTCTCGACATCCGCTAGGGACTGACTGATCATACTTACCGTGTTCCTCGCCGACGCCGAAGTACAGCGACCGCCCTCCTCATGTCTTTCAAACACCACCTCCAATAATCCTTTATCAGCCCGGCTTCTTGGCCCGCCCATGTCCCATTTACCCCCAGAGATACCCGGCTTCCCTGGAACTGATGATTTTGTCGATTTTAACCAATAACAACTAGCCGAAATTGGCTGTTTAGAGCTGTCTCGTAGACTGCAACGGATACCCGGCTGCCAGCAAAGGTGATTCTCGTAGCGAACTGCAAGTTCGTCAGACATCACTCAAATAAGTTACAGGATGACATAGGGATAGTTATAAACGTAAATACAATCTTGGGCATATATTATGTTATGCAAGTTATTGTTTTAATGAGACTTCAACGTCGTAGACGCCGCAGTTTGGGGAGAGAATTTTAGGGGAAGTTCGGCTTCCCTTGTTGTCTCTGAGAAATCGTCCCTGATATGTTGCTCTAGAACCTGGATATACCTTTCAGCATTGATGGTGTCTTTCCAGATGTGCAAGCTGCCCATGCCACACGCACTAATGCAACCCCATAACATTAGAGATGCAGGCTTCTGAACTGAGCGCTGATAACAACTTGGGTCGTCCTTCTCCTCTTTAGTCTGAATGACACGGCCTCCCTGATTTCCATAAAGAACTTCAAATTTTGATTCGTCTGACCACAGAACAGTTTTCCACTTTGCCACAGTCCATTTTAAATGAGCCTTGGCCCAGAGAAGACGTCTGCACTTC
This sequence comes from Neoarius graeffei, assembly GCF_027579695.1. Taxonomy (NCBI): domain Eukaryota; kingdom Metazoa; phylum Chordata; class Actinopteri; order Siluriformes; family Ariidae; genus Neoarius; species Neoarius graeffei. The sequence goes on from NC_083592.1 coordinate 56,770,804, forward strand.
TGGATCATGTTTAGATACGGCTTCTTCTTTGAACTATAGAGTTTTAGCTGGCAATGGCAGATGGCACGGTGAATTGTGTTCACAGATAATGTTCTCTGGAAATATTCCTGAGCCCATTTTGTGATTTCCAATACAGAAGCATGCCTGTATGTGATGCAGTGCCGTCTAAGGGCCCGAAGATCACGGGCACCCGGTATGGTTTTCCGGCCTTGACCCTTACGCACAGAGAGTCTTCCAGATTCTCTGAATCTTTTGATGATATTATGCACTGTAGATGATGATATGTTCAAACTCTTTGCAATTTTACACTGTCAAACTCCTTTCTGATATTGCTCCACTATTTGTCGGCGCAGAATTAGGGGGATTGGTGATCCTCTTCCCATCTTTACTTCTGAGAGCCGCTGCCACTCCAAGATGCTCTTTTTATACCCAGTCATGTTAATGACCTATTGCCAATTGACCTAATGAGTTGCAATTTGGTCCTCCAGCTGTTCCTTTTTTGTACCTTTAACTTTTCCAGCCTCTTATTGCCCCTGTCCCAACTTTTTTGAGATGTGTTGCTGTAATGAAATTTCAAATGAGCCAATATTTGGCATGAAATTTCAAAATGTCTCACTTTCGACATTTGATATGTTGTCTATGTTCTATTGTGAATACAATATCAGTTTTTGAGATTTGTAAATTATTGCATTCCGTTTTTATTTACAATTTGTACTTTGTCCCAACTTTTTTGGAATCAGGGTTGTAGAACAGATACATAAAATAGGAAAGAAGAGAGAATTAGAGAAGAAGAAGACACCATTTCAGTGATGCCGAGAGTACGCGCGCGCTCTGAGTTGTGTTTTAGTGGCTGTTATCTATATACTCTAAAGGCATTCGCTTACTGCTTGTGTCTTCACGTGATTGGCTCAAGATTTTCTATGAAGCTTTGTTAAACCGTGCACCTGGCATGCTCTGCTATGTGCAGGAACTCAGACACCCTGCTTATCACCAGCCAAGGCCACAGAAAGGCGATTACAGCATGTGGAAAACATCTCTTCTCAGTACCCTAAGCCACTTGAGCTCAACATACAGAAACACAGAGAATAATAATGTTCGTCCATTAAATTTCCCTCACAGAGCAATGGTGATTAAGGGGTAACTCCACTTTCCCCAATACTCAAGTCCTCCCGGACCTGAGACTCACCACCAGTTGCAGTTTAAAGTCATACCCAGGACTAGAATTGGTATTGGCACTACATAAAGAATTGGTAGTGGAAGTACATAAAGACACTAGAGTGTTTTATTGTTAGTTAAAGTTTCTTCTAAGAGGTTGTACTACTTTGTAGACAGTGTGTAGAAATATTTACAGTATTAATGTGAGTGGGATATTTAACGCTGCTATAAATGAATCAAGTTGATGTCCTTTCATCAGATGTGCAGTGAGGCTCAGGCTAATGTGGCGTGTTGAATACTTCACGTGGACGTGTTAACAGTGACTGCGCTGTTAATTTTTATTTTAGTATAAATATGGAGGTGATTATAGAAAATTGCTTGCTTACTCACTCACTTGTTTGCTCACTCACCCACCCTTATTCATTTAATATACTTTAATTTTAACATCATTAAATCTAGAATTTATCTAGATCAAAATTTTTGGCCTCTGATGTCATCTTAAGGGCCCAGAATTCTTGGTACTTCACTCCAATATTTAAAGGCTAGGTCTACTATTTTGAAAATTTTTTCAATATCAAAAGGATTAAACACATTAAGTCCAAAATCCACAGGACATACTATAGCTTCAGAATAAATACTGTTTAAATTGTTATTGTTTGTACAATATACAGTACCAGTGAAAAAGTTTGGGGACACAGTCTAATTCAATGGTTTTTTCTTTATTCTTATTAATTAAAATGTTCTGTATGTTATTTCAAAGTTTTGATGTCTTCAGTTTTGTTCTACAATGTAGAAAATACAAAATACAGAAAAACCTATGAATGAGTAGAGTAGGGGGGTACAAACTTTTGACTGCTACTGTACACCTGTTCATTCTTGCAATTACACAACTCAGCCAATCAGTTGTGTAGCTACAAGCCAAGCGCTTCAGTAAATGTTCACATTAAACATCAGAATGGGGGACAAACGTGGAATTGTTGTTCGTGCCCAATGAGCTGGTTTGAGTATTCCATTCCAGAAGCAGCTGATCTCATTGGATTTTACAACACAACAGTCTAGACACAGAATAGATCAGATTAAAATTATTGTCAAGTCACATCACTAATTGTTTATCAGTCCATCTGTTATCTGCATCAGGGTATTGGGGGCAACAGTTCAAGCAGAGGTGCCTAGACCTCCCTCTCTCTAGCTCTTCCAGGGGGATACAGAGGCATTCCCAAGCCAGACGAGAGATATAATCTCTCCACCATGTTCTAGGTCTACCCCAGGGTCTCCTTCTGGTTGGACATGCTTACGTACAGCACCTCAGCTAGGAGGCATCTGGAAGGCATCCTAGATAGATGCCTGAATCACGTGAACTGGTTCCTTTCCATGCAGAGGAGCAGTGTCTCAACTCTGAAACACCCCAAATACATTACATTACATTACAGGCATTTAGCAGATGCTCTTATCCAGAGTGACATACAACATACTCAGAGCAGCCTGGGGAGCAGTTGGGGGTAAGGTGCCTTGCTCAAGGGTGCCTTACTTCAGCCATTCCTGCTGGTCCAGGGAATCGAACCACAACCTTTTGGTCCCAAAGCTGCTTCTCTAACCATTAGACCATGGCTTTGCCCTGAATACCCAAGCTCCTCAGCCTATCTCTAAGGCCCAATCCCAATTCTAATTTCTACCCCTCCCCCTCCCCCTTCCCCTCCCCCTTCCCCTTGGCCCTTCCCCTTGAAACTGAGCTACAAGGGATAGGGCTTGAAATTCAACCCTTACGTATTGGGATAGCCCTTCAATGATCGCATACGTCATCGCGTACCTCCGTCAGCGTTTACGTTAGCAAAACGCGACCAAATGCGTCATTGGCTGCGACCAGCTGCTACAGTCAGAGCCAGAGATCTCTGCTGGCAGGGTGTGATATGTTAACTAACACCACTGAATGGGATCTCTTTGGCGCTTCGTGCACCACATCCGACAGAATGAGGTGTCAGAACACTCATGTAAACAATAAAAGTGAGAATAACAGAACAAAACGTACGCAGTCAAGCAACCGAAAACAATACTCACTCCCAAAGCTTTTTAGCAGCAGCTTGGATTTCAGAAATCGCTGCTCATTCTCAGCTCGAAAGCGAATCAAGCGGCGTGTTTCCTCTGGATAACAACTTAAAACACGTAAATAATGGAGAAAATACATTTATGACAATCTTTCGCCGCGGGAACCGCCATCTTTCTGAAATCCGCATGAAATCTCGCTGAAATCCGCATGGCATTGTGGGAAATCACTCAAACCCCTTCGTTCGGAGTCAGCTCCAGGAAAATCTCCGTTTGGAGGGGTACAGAAGCCCTACCCCTTCCCCTACCCCTCCGCGTTAACTGGGATTGGGATACCCCTACCCCTTCATGTGAACGCGCAAAATGGAGGGGAAGGGCCAAGGGGTTGGTCCAAGGGGTGAAATGGGATTCGGCCTAAGAGTGAGCTCATTTCTGCTGCTTGTAGCCACAGTCTTGTTCTTTTGGTCACTACCCACAACTTGTAGCTATAGTTGAGGGTAGGAATGTAGCTTGACCAGTAAATCGACATCTTGGTCTTTTAGTTCAGCTCTCTCTTCATCATGACAGACCGGTACATTATCAGTATCACTGCACTGATCCACCTACCAATCTCCCACTCCATTCATCCTGATGATGATGTTCGTCCTTCGGGGTCGAAGATGACCACAATTTCAATTTGGCAGGTGGCAGTTGTAGGTCCGGAGGTGACTGATGAGGCCAATCCACGCTTTGAAGGTACGCCCACATGTCAGGTATGCGTAGGTAGGTGCTGTATTGGGGGTTGTGATAGTTCAAGCCTTCAAACTATCGTCCTACACTCATGAAGAACACCCCAAGATACTTGAACTCCTCCAGTTGAGCAGGCAATTCACCCTTTTCCAGCGAAGAACCGTGGCCTCAGACATGGAGGTGCAACTTCTCATCCCAACCACTTCACACTCCGCTGCAAACTGACCTTAATTTAAACTAATTATTTAATTTTTTAAATTTATGTTAGCGGGCGGCACGGTGGTGTAGTGCTTAGCGCTGTCGCCTCACAGCAAGAAGGTCCTGGGTTCGAGCCCCGGGGCCGGCGAGGGCCTTTCTGTGTGGAGTTTGCATGTTCTCCCCGTGTCCGCGTGGGTTTCCTCCGGGTGCTCCGGTTTCCCCCACAGTCCAAAGACATGCAGGTTAGGTTAACTGGTGACTCTAAATTGACCATAGGTGTGAATGTGAGTGTGAATGGTTGTCTGTGTCTATGTGTCAGCCCTGTGATGACCTGGCGACTTGTCCAGGGTGTACCCTGCCTTTCGCCCGTGGTCAGCTGGGATGGGCTCCAGCTTGCCTGCGACCCTGTAGAAGGATAAAGCGGCTAGAGATGATGAGATGAGATGAGAATTTATGTTAATTCATGATACATGCATATTAATTTCGCTTTGATCAAATGTATACATTTACTATTATAAATGGCTTACATAGCTACTTACCTTTTTAAAGAACATTTACAATTAAACATTACGTTCTCTTTCAGGCTCAAGGTACTGAGGCTTTGAGTCCATTTTTTTTCTGTCAAAGCATAAAAAGAATGTGGATTTTGAATGGCCAAGGCTGCCTATTTTCACCTTGTATGATCTTTATCTGGCAGATATTTGAACCTTATATACTGTAGTTTATTTATTGTAAATACTAGATATTAATCATTTCAGCTACAGTGTTGGAAATGGAGCAGTGTAGTCAGGCAACGGGGCAGTGATGGCTCAGTGGTCACTGGGTTACTGGTCAGAAGGTTAAGAGTTCAAGCCCCAGTACTGGCAAGCTGCAAGCTGTTGGGCTCTTGAGCAAGACCCTTAACCCTCTCTGCTCCAAGAGTGTTGTATCATGGCTGACCCTGTGCACTGACCCTAAACATGTGGGGGTGGGTGGGTGAAACAGAATTTCACTGTGCTGTAATGTACGTGTGTGAAACTGGCAGTCAGGGACAGCCAGATAATTTGCACATGGCTTTAGGGTGTTCTATAAGGTGGCTGTTCTTGGTATAAACAAATAAATATATGTTTCATCAGATAGAAGTAGAACTGCAGACCACATGCTGTATGATATCACAAAAGGCAACATGGTGTATAAAGAACAGAAGTGTTGTTTAAAGAAGTGGTGTATCATGTTGTATAATGTTGTGTGTATAGTGTATAGTGTGGTGTGTGTTGTATAAAGAAGTGTTGTATAAAGAACAGAAGTGGGGAAGCCATGGCCTAATGGTTAACTGTGACTACAGTTCAATTAATTGACTCAAAGAACTAAATTTTGTCTTTTAACGAATCACCCTTAAAGGGCTTCAGTTTATTAAAAATATAAAGCAATTGGCATATAATGTTTGAGTACAAATTAATCTGAAAGTAAAGTAAAATGAAAAAAAAAGCTACAATGAGCAATTCTATCAACAGTAAACCCATTACAAACTAAGCATAAAATCTGGGAATAAATAAATGATTGACAGATAAACTGTCAGCAAAAAGGCTTCTATACACCAATCAGTCATAACATTAACACAAATGACAGGTGAAGTGAATAACACTGGATATTCTATCCCCATTCACTGGATATGAGCAATCGCACACTCTGACTGACTATTCTACTACAAGGATATCAGGTCATATACCATGAGTAGAGAAAAACAAAATGGCGGTGCGTGTTGCTGAACCAACCAAGGACGAAATAAAAACTCTACTCGAAAACAAAACCCCCAAATTGTTCTCAAGCATTTAAAAGAAACAGAAATGGCTAAAATTAAATATAAATTATGTTTTTCACCCCCAATATCGCCTGTTCCACACTCCAGCCCAGTTGGTGGCAGTAATGCACCTTTAAATTGGTTTGCCAACTCCCAAAAAACCCAAATTACCCCCAAAAAATCAAAATTATTTTTCAAGAATTATTATTTTCACATTTTTCCCAAATTGCTCCTGTCATTTCACCGGCTTGTTTACATTCTAAGCGGAAATTATTTTCTCTGACATTTTGTAGAAAGTTTTTCTTAATCAAATTTGCAAAAAATAAAAATGCTCTATTTCTCAAAATCCAGTGAATGTGGATAAAATAAAACAGTTATTCCACTCAATCTCATCGTACATGGATTATAGACAACTCAGTGCTACGTGCCTCGTCAGCTATCAGCTCATTTATGACTCAATTTTGTGGAATAACTGTTAATTATCTCATTCCAGTGGCACCTGTCAAGGGGTGGGATATATTAGGCAGCAAGAGAACAGTCAGTTCTCAAAGTTGATGTGTTGAAAGCAGGAAAAATGGGTGAGCGCAAGGATCTGCGGGACTTTAACAAGAGCCAAATTGTGATGGTGAGATGACTGGGTCTGAGCATCTCCAAAATGGCACATCCTGTGAGGTGTTCCCGGTATGCAGTGGTTAGTACCAAACAAAAGTGGTCCAAGGAAGGACAAGTGGTGAACTGGTGACAGGGTCATGGGTGTCGAAGGCTCACTGATTCGCATGGGGCACGAAGGCTAGCTCATATGGTCCAATCCCACAAGAAGAGCTACTGTAGCACAACCTGTTGAAAAAGTTGATGCTGTCTAAAACAGAAAGGAGTCAGCATGAACTTTTTCAGCAGTTTGTGCTGAAGCCCTCGCTATTTAGATTGCTTGAACTAAATGCAAAATTGGACAGTTATTCTGTATTTTTGAGATTACTGAAAAATTTCACTTATTAAACAACAACTGCGCTAGCAAAAACAACGTCACCCTCTGAGATCAGAATGAAACACAACAGATATGATGAAAATACAGTCCAATACCAACCTACAAATTAGCAGCACAGTCACTAAACACTATACGATCATATTTACTGTGCTTCAGGGAAGAGGGTTAATTTAAGTCAGCGAGCACATCCTGCTGTGTCACTAAGGACATGATGTTGGATCACATGTGAAGCTCTCCAGGCCAATGTGGGTTCTGAGAAGAATCTCTGAGAAGATTTCTCTTCCAACAAAATATCTCTGATGCTTCTCTCCACCCCCCACCCCCCCAGTCTGAGAATAAAACACATGGCACCACTGTTGAAAATTGTCAGGATACTTGTGCATGACTTCTTATCAATTCCAGACAAATTGAGCTGGACTGAATGCAAATTTAATTTCCATGCATGGAAAAAGAAAATTTTATTCATACCCACTCCCATTTAATCTGCTCAAAAGAAAATGATGTACCGGTATGCAGAAATATGCTCTTTTTCTATGAGATGTACAACCCCAATTCCAAAAATGTTGGGACATTGTGTAAAACATCAATAAAAACAGAATGTGAAGATTTGCAAATCATGGAAACCTTATATTTCATTGAAAATAGTACAAAAAAAGCATATAAAATGTTGAAACTGAAGAATTTTATTGTTTTTGAAAAATATATGCTCATTTTAACTTGATCTCAGAAACATGTTTCAGAAAAGTTGGGACGGGGCAACAAAAGGCTGAAAAAGTTGTGGAATGCAGAAAAAAAAGCCTAATTTGGTTAATTGTTAACAGGTCAGTAAGATGATTGGGTATAAAAAGAGCATCCCAGAAAGGCAGAGTCTCTCAGAAGTAAAGAAGGAGAGGGGTTCACCGCTCTGCGAAAGACTGCATGGGCAAACAGTGCAATAATTCAAGAATAATTTTCCTCAATGTAAAACTGCAAATAATTTGAGGATCACATCATCTATGGTCCATAATATCATTAAAAGATTCAGAGAATCTGGAGAAATCTCTGTATGCAAGAGACAAGGCTGAAAACTGACATTGGATGCCTGGGATCTTCAGGCCCTCAGGAGACACTGCATTAAAAGCAGACATGTATCTTTAGTGGAAATCACTGCATGGGTTCAGGAACACTTCAGAAAACCATCGTCTGTGAAAACACTTCATTACTGCATCCACAAATGCAAGTTAAAACCAGATATAAACAATATCCAGAAACACCGCCACCTTCTCTGGGCCAGGACTCTTTTACGATGGACTGAGGCGAAGTGGAAAACTGTCCTGAGGTCTGACGAATCAAAAGTAGAAATTCTTTTTGGAAATCATGGACACCACATCCTCCAGGCTAAAGAGGAGAGGGACCATTCAGCTTGTTATCAGTGCACAGTTCAAAAGCATTCAGCACCTGTGATGGTATGAGGGGGCGTTAGTGCACATGACATGGGTAGCTTGTGGATCTGGGAAAGCATCATTAATGCTGAATGATATGTTTCAGAGCAACATGCTGCCATCCAGACAAAATCTTTTTCAGGGAAGGCCTTCCTTCTTTCAGCAAGATAATGCTAAACCACTTTCTGCACATATTAAAACTGCATGGCGACATACTAAAAGAGTCCAGTTGCTAAACTGGCCCACCTGCAGTCCAGACCTGTCTCCCATTTAAAACATCTGGCACATTATGAAGCGCAAAATACGACAAAGGAGACCCCGAACTGTTGAGCAACTGAAATTGTATATCAGGTAAGAATGGAACAACATTTCTCTTTCAAAACTACAGCAGTTGGTCTCCTCAGTTCACAAATGTTTACAGAATGTTGTTAAAAGTAGAGGTGATGCAACACAGTGGTAAACATGCCCCTGTCCCAACTTTTCTAAAACATGTTGCTGACATCAAATTCTAAATGAGCATATACAGTGGTGCTTGAAAGTTTGTGAACCCTTTAGAATTTTCTATATTTCTGCATAAATATGACCTAAAACATCATCAGATTTTTACACAAGTCCTAAAAGTAGATAAAGAGAACCCAGTTAAACAAATGAAACAAAAATATTATACTTGGTCATTTATTTATTGAGGAAAATGATCCAATATTGCATATTTGTGAGTGGCAAAAGTATGTGAACCTTTGCTTTCAGTATCTGGTGTGACCCCCTTGTGCAGCAATAACTGCAACTAAACATTTCCGGTAACTGTTGATCAGTCCTGCACACCGGCTTGGAGGAATTTTAGCTCATTACTCCATATAGAACAGCTTCAACTCTAGGATGTTGATGGGTTTCCTCACATGAACTGCTCGCTTCAGGTCCTTCCACAACATTTTGATTGGATTAAGGTCAGGACTTTGACTTGGCCATTCCAAAACATTAACTTTATTCTTCTTTAACCATTCTGTGGTAGAACAACTTGTGTGCTTAGGGTCATTATCTTGCCACATGACCCACCTTCTCTTGAGATTCAGTTCATGGACAGATGTCCTGACATTTTCCTTTAGAATTTGCTGGTATAATTCAGAATTCATTGTTCCATCAATGATGGCATGCCGTCCTGGCCCAGATGCAGCAAAACAGACCCAAACCATGATATTACCACCACCATGTTTGACAGATGGGATAAGGTTCTTATGCTGGAATGCAGTGTTTTCCTTTCTCCAAACATAACGCTTCTCATTTAAACCAAAAAGTTCTATTTTGGTCTCATCCGTCCACAAAACATTTTTCCAATAGCCTTCTGGCTTGTCCACGTGATCTTTAGCAAACTGCAGATGAGCAGCAATGTTCTTTTTGGAGAGCAGTGGCTTTCTCCTTGCGACCCTGCCATGCACACCATTGTTGTTCAGTGTTCTCCTGATGGTGGACTCATGAATATTAACATTAGCCAATGTGAGAGAGGCCTTCAGTTGCTTAGAAGTTACCCTGGGGTCTTTTGTGACCTCGTTGACTATTACATGCCTTGCTCTTGGAGTGATCTTTGTTGGTCAACCACTCCTGGGGAAGGTAACAATGGTCTTGAATTTCCTCCATTTGTACACAATCTGTCTGACTGTGGATTGGTGGAGTCCAAACTCTTTAGAGATGGTTTTGTAACCTTTTCCAGCCTGATGAGCATCAACAACGCTTTTTCTGAGGTCCTCAGAAATCTCCTCTGTTCGTGCCATGATACACTTCCACAAACATGAGTTGTGAAGATCAGACTTTGATAGATCCCTGTTCTTTAAATAAAACAGGGTGCCCACTCACACCTGATTGTATTGATTGAAAACACCTGACTCTAATTTCACCTTCAAATTAACTGCTAATCCTCGAGGTTCACATACTTTTGCCACTCACAGATATGTAATATTGGATCATTTTTTCAATAAATTAATGACCAAGTATTATATTTTTTGTCTCATTTGTTTAACTGGGTTCTCTTTATCTACTTTTAGGACTTGTGTGAAAATCTGATGATGTTTTAGGTCATATTTATGCAGAAATATAGAAAATTCTAAAGGGTTCACAAACTTTCAAGCACCACTGTATTTTTCAAAAAACAATAACATTTCTCAGTTTCAGCATTTAATATGTTGTCTTTGTACTATTTTCAATGAAATACAGGGTTTACATGATTTGCAAATTTTTGCATTCTGTTTTTATTTACAGTTTACACAGCGTCCCAACTTTTTTTGTAATTGGGGTTGTTAAAGAAAAATAATTTAAGCAAAATAACAATAATAATAAGTTTAATTTACAGTACCAGTCAAAAGTTTGGAAACACCTTCAAATTCGATGTTTTTATTTTTTAATTTTTTTCCCCTACATTGTAGAACAATACTGAACTCATCAAAACTATGAAATAACATATGGAACATATGGAATTATATGGTAAACAAAAAAAGTGTTAAAAAAACATGTTTCATCTCTTAGATTCTTCAAAGTCGTCACTATTTACCTTGATAACAGCTTTGCACACTATTGGCATTATCTGAACCAGCTTCATGAGGGAGTCACCTGGAATGCTTCTCAATTAACAGGTCTGTCTTGTCAAAAATGGAATTTCTTGCCTGCTTAATGCATTTGACACCATCAACCAGTAAAGAGTAAATAATAAAAATACAGTAAATAACCCTGTTCGACAACTGTAGTGATCCACATTACGGTATGCCAAGAACCACGTAAAGAGAAATAACAGTCAGTCATTACTTTAAGACACGAAGTGTCTTTTAGTTAATTAAAATAAAGAAAAAACATCGAATTTGAAGGTGTTTCCAAACTTTTGACTGGCACTGTATATACTGGAGCACCTTTCACAGACCCAAGGCTGCTTTACAAGAAAAAACATTTCCTAGACTAAACAGAGGAGTAGGAGGAAGAGAAGTGTTCATGAAAAAGGAAAGTTTTTAATTCAGATTTGAAGGTTGAGAAAGAAAAGCAGTCACAGAGAGATTGAGGGAGATAATTCCAGAGCTTGGTGGCCATGGCACTGAAGGACCTGCCTCCCAAGGTGAATTGTTTGGTATGTGAGAGTAAGTATGTTGCATGAAGAGGACCTGAGAGAATGAGAAGGAGAGAAGGGGGTCTTGAATTCACTGACGCAGAGGGGAGCCAGCTTATGTCAAGTTTTAAAGGTGAGAAGCAGTATTTTGTATTTTACAACCCTGATTCCACAAAAGTTGGGACAAAGTACAAATTGTAAATAAAAATGGAATGCAATGATGTGGAAGTTTTAAAATTCCATATTTTATTCAGAATAGAACATAGATGACATATCAAATGTTTAAACTGAGAAAATGTATCATTTAAAGAGAAAAATTAGGTGATTTTAAATTTCATGACAACAACACATCTCAAAAAAGTTGGGACAAGGCCATGTTTCCCACTGTGAGACATCCCCTTTTCTCTTTACAACAGTCTGTAAACGTCTGGGGACTGAGGAGACAAGTTGCTCAAGTTTAGGGATAGGAATGTTAACCCATTCTTGTCTAATGTAGGATTCTAGTTGCTCAACTGTCTTAGGTCTTTTTTGTCGTATCTTCCGTTTTATGATGTGCCAAATGTTTTCTATGGGTGAAAGATCTGGACTGCAGGCTGGCCAGTTCAGTACCCGGACCCTTCTTCTATGCAGCCATGATGCTGTAATTGATGCAGTATGTGGATTGGCATTGTCATGTTGGAAAATGCAAGGTCCTCCCTGAAAGAGACGTCATCTGGATGGGAGCATATGTTGCTCTAGAACCTGGATATACCTTTCAGCATTGATGGTGTCTTTCCAGATGTGTAAGCTGCCCATGCCACATGCACTAATGCAACCCCATACCATCAGAGATGCAGGCTTCTGAACTGAGCGCTGATAACAACTTGGGTCGTCCTTCTCCTCTTTAGTCCGAATGACACGGCATCCCTGATTTCCATAAAGGACTTCAAATTTTGATTCGTCTGACCACAGAACAGTTTTCCACTTTGCCACAGTCCATTTTAAATGAGCCTTGGCCCAGAGAAGACATCTGCGCTTCTGGATCATGTTTAGATACCCCTTCTTCTTTGAACTATAGAGTTTTAGTTGGCAACGGCGGATGGCACGGTGAATTGTGTTCACAGATAATGTTCTCTGGAAATATTCCTGAGCCCATTTTGTGATTTCCAATACAGAAGCATGCCTGTATGTGATGCAGTGCCGTCTAAGGGCCCGAAGATCATGGGCACCCAGTATGGTTTTCCGGCCTTGACCCTTACGCACAGATTCTTCCAGATTCTCTGAATCTTTTGATGATATTATGCACTGTAGATGATGATATGTTCAAACTCTTTGCAATTTTACACTGTCGAACTCCTTTCTGATATTGCTCCACTATTTGTCGGCGCAGAATTAGGGGGATTGGTGATCCTCTTCCCATCTTTACTTCTGAGAGCCGCTGCCACTCCAAGATGCTCTTTTTATACCCAGTCATGTTAATGACCTATTGCCAATTGACCTAATGAGTTGCAATTTGGTCCTCCAGCTGTTCCTTTTTTGTACCTTTA